>NW_027640837.1:0-101000 GCF_949752795.1 Hyperoodon ampullatus | reverse complement strand
CATAAGATATCACTTATGAAGGTCCTGTAAACATGGCTACACATGAACTGAGTTAGGAAAGAGAACAGGGTCTCACATTTAGAAAACACACTTATCCCTGCTTAAGGGGGAAGGAGAGGTGGGGTGATGCATAAAACCAGAGTTTGATATTAGTACACGTACCGTTCCAAAATCCAATTACGGAAGAGACAAGCCATACACCTTCCTCAGTGAAAGGGACTGAAAACCGCATATTTCCCACAGAGGAATATATCTGACTAGTAAGAAACTTAAAACCTATGTATTGATATGTCTCCATCAGAGAAACAAGTGTGTCTACACTGGCAGAATCATGGCAGTGATAATCAGCTCAAACAGGGAAATTCTTTACAATTCCTTCAGGGGCTCTGATGAAACCTGGAATGACCCTATCTACAAAGACAGCTGGATGTGGCATAAGGCAGGACACTTGGGACTGAGAGGATTGGTGAGATTCGGTGAGCAAATACAGACCATTTAAAGCAATAATGCGTGGCACACATTCCACGGGTCACAACTCTCCAGGATGAAGGGAATATTACTACAGCTGTAACGTGTACGGGAAACATAGAGAATGGACACACTGTGAATATGAAAGGTTTCTAAAATTCAACTAATATTCCCTCTCCTGGTGCTCCGGTCTGATTTTCCAACTGCTTTACAATCAATCTCCCAACTTGGAGAGACAGCCCCTTTAAACTCTTGGTTCGCAAAGGATGCCAATTTGGCAGAGGATGAAAGGGAAGAGGGAGAACCAATGAGAGAGTAGCTGTTAGGCATTTGGACGGGCACATGTCACTCTAATTTCCCGGGAGGAAGAAGAATTAACCAAAGTCTCAGCCACCCACCGGGAACCAGTATAGGTACTGAACCAAAATTTTGGACTTGTGGTCAGCTCACAAAAAAACGAGTTGAAAATTGGATCTCAGGGCACAGCAATTCACAAACTGGCAGAGAAATAAAGGACAACAATCGTCCAAAAATCTGTTGAGGGAAGGCAACCAGGCGGACTTGAATGCGAGGCAGAATATCAGGAAACAGATTACAAGAGGTACATTGGGATCATCTTAAAAGCACAGGAAGAGGGGCACAACTTCGACAATGATGCACTTGGCCAAAAAGGGTGTATGTGTTTTCTCCTGAATATATTCAGGAGAAAACACATATGCCATTTTTGGCCAAGCAAGCAAGCGGGCAATGCCAATCTGCACTAAAAGAAGTATCACTTCCCACCCGTCAAAAGGGACATGCGCAAAATGTGTAAAAACCAGAAAGCAAGACAGGCCCTGGAGAAGAGGGAGGCTACTTATGCTGATAGGCGGGATGTAAATTGCCAACTGCCTCTCTGGAGGAGTGCATAGTGTTCCCTAAAACAAGTAAACAACAGAGCTACAGAGCCAAGGGAACTTCCAGTCTAGGGAATATACATTGGGAAAACTGAAAATCAATAAGACACAGCCACCTCAAAATTTAGGGCTGCACTTCTTACAAGAACCTCAACTTGGGTACACCTGAAATATCTCAGGAAAGACAAAAATGGTTCAAGAAATTGTGGTACTTATGTACGATGGAATATCCCTCATCCATGAAATCAATGTCATAAGGCCAGTAGCAGCAAAATGAGTGGATTCAGGTACAGTGATTCTAAGTGAAATAAGTCACAGAGAAAAAGAAACTTATCATAAGATAACACTTATGAATTTCCTGTAAACATGGCTACACATGAACTGAGTTAGGAAAGAGAACAGTGTCTTACATTTAGAAAACACTCTTATGCCTGCTTAAGGGGGAAGGAGAGGTGGCGTGATGCATAAAACCAGAGTTTGATATTAGTACAGGTACCGTTCCAAAAACTAACTACGGAAGAGACAATCCCTACACCTTCCTCAGTGAAAGGGACTCAAAACCCCATATTTCCCACGGAGAAATATATCTGACTAGTAAGAATCTTAAAACCTATGTATTGATACGTCTCCATCAGGGAATCAAGTGTGTCTAGACTGGCAGAAACATGGGAGTGAGAATCAGCTCAAACCCACTATATAAAGGAATTTCAAAACAAAACAAAACAAAAACAGGGAAATTCTTTACAATTCCTTCAGAGGCTCTGATGAAATCTATAATGACCCTATCTACAATGACAGCTGGATGTGGCATAAGTCTGGACACTTGGGGCTGGGAGGATTGGTGAGATTGGGTGAGCAAATGCAGACCATTTAAAGCAATAATGCGTGGCACACATTCCAATGGTCCCAACTCTCCAGGTTGAAGGGAATACTACTACAGCTATAACATGTACGGGAAACCTAGAGAATGGACACACTGTAAATACAAAAGGTTTTTAAAACTCAACTAATTGTCCCTCTCCTGGTGCTCCGGATTGAATTTCCAACTGCTTTGCTATCAATCTCCCAACTTGGAGAGACAGCTCCTTTAATCTCCTGGTTCTCACATGTTGCCAATTGGCAGAGAATGAAAGGTAAGATGGAGAACCAAAGAGAGAGTAGCTGTTATGCATTTGGACGGGCACATGTCACTCTAATTTCCCGGCAGGAAGAGACTTAATCAAAGTCTCAGACACCCGCCCGGAACCAGTATAGGTCCTGAAACAAAATTTTGGACTTGCGGTCAGCTCACAAAAAACGAATTGAAAAATGGAGCTCAGGGGCACAGCAATTCACAAACGCGCAGAGTAATAAAGGAAAACTATCGTCCAAAAATCTGTTGAGGGAATGCAACGAGGCAGACTTGAAAGCGAGCCAGAATAGCAGGAAACAGATTTCAAGAGGTACATTGGAATTGCCTTTAAAGCACAGGAAGAGGGGCACAACTTCGACAATGATGCAACGGGCCAAAAGGGGGTATGCATTTTCTCGTGAATATATTCAGGAGAAAACGCATACGCCCTTTATGGCCGAGCAAGCAAGCAGGCAATGCAAATCTTCACTACAAAGCATTATCACTTCCCACTGGACAAAAGGGACATCTGCAAAATGTGTAAAAACTAGAAAGGCAACACAGGCCCTGAAGAAAAGAGAGCCTAGTTATGCTGATGGGCTGGATGAAAATTGCCAACTGCCTCTCTGGAGGAGTGAATTGTGTTCCCTAAAACAAGTAGACAACAGAGCTACAGAGCCAAGGGCACTTCCAGTCTAGGGAATATACCTAGGGAAAACTGAAAATCAATAAGACAGAGCCACCTCAAAATTTAGGGCTGCACTGCTTACAAGAACCTCAACTTGGGTACACCTGAAATATCCCAGGAAAGACAAAAATGGTTCAAGAAATTGTGGTACTTACGTACGATGGAATATCCCTCAGCCATGAAATCAAAGTCATAAGGCCAGTAGCAGCAAAATGAGTGGATTCAGGTACGATGATTCTAAGTGAAATAAGTCACAGAGAAAAAGAAACTTATCATAAGATATCACTTATGAAGGTCCTGTAAGCATGGCTACACATGAACTGAGTTAGGAAAGAGAACAGACTCTCACATTTAGAAAACACTCTTATGCCTGCTTAAGGGGGAAGGAGATGTGGCGTGATGCATAAAACCAGAGTTTGATATTAGTACAGGTACCGTTCGAAATACCAACTACAGAAGAGTCAATCCGTACACCTTCCTCTTTGAAAAGGACGCAAAACCCCATATTTCCCGCAGAGGAATATATCTGAGTAGTAAGAATCTTAAAACCTATGTATTGACATGTCTCCATCAGGGAATCAAGTGTGTCTAGACTGGCAGAAACATGGCAGTGAGAATCAGCTCAAACCGACTATAAAAATGAATTTCAAAAACAAATCGAAAAAACAGGGAAATTCTTTACAGTTCCTTCTGGGGCTCTGATGAAACCTGGAATGACCCTATCTACAACCACAGTAGGATGTGGCATAAGGAAAGACACTTGGGACTGAGAGGATTGGTGATATTCGGTGAGCAAATGCAGACCATTTAAAGCAATAATGCGTGGCACACATTCCAAGGGTCCCAACTCTCCAGGTTGAAGGGAATATTATTACAGCTATAACATGTACGGGATACCTAGAGAATGGACACAATGTGAATACGAAAGGCTTCTAAAACTCAACTAATAGTCCCTCTCCTGGTGCTCTGGTTTGACTTTCCAACTGCTTTACTATCAATCTCCCAACTTGTAGAGACAGCCCCTTTAACCTCCTGTTTCGCACAGGTTGCCAATTTGGCAGAGGATGAAAGGGAATAGGGAGAACCAATGAGAGAGTAGCTGTTAGGCATATGGACGTGCACATGTCACTCTAATTTCCCGTCAGGAAGAAGAATTAACCAAAGTCTCAGCCAGCCGCCGGGAACCTGTATAGTTCCTGAAGCAAAATTTTGGACTTGCGGTCAGCTCACAAAAAACGAGTTGAAAAATGGAGCTCAGGGGCAGAGCAATTCACAAACTGGCAGAGTAATAAAGGACAACTATCGTCCAAAAATCTGTTGAGGGAAGGAAAACAGGCGGACTTGAATTTCGGCCAGAAAGCAGGAAACAGATTTCAAGAGGTACATTGGAATCACCTTTAAAGCACAGGAAGAGTGGCACAAGTTCGACAATGATGCACTTGGTTAAAAATGGCGTACGCGTTTCCTCCTGAATATATTCAGGTTAAATCGCAAACGCCCATTTTGACCAAGCAAGAAAGCGGGCAATGCAAATCTGCACTACAAAGAAGTATCACTGCCCACCGGTCAAAATGGACATCCGCAAAATGTGTAAAATCCAGAAAGGCAAGACCGGCCCTGGAGAACAGTGAACCTAGTTATGCTGATGGGCAGGATGTAAATTGCCAACTGCCTCTCTGGAGGAGTGCATTGTGTTCCCTAAAACAAGTAAAAGACAGAGCTACAGAGCCAAGGGCACTTCCAGTCTAGGTAATATACCTTGGGAAAACTGAAAATCAATAAGACAGAGCCACCCCAAAATAATCGGCTGCACTGATTACAAGAACCTCATCTTGGGTACACCTGAAATATCTCAGGAAAGACAAAAATGGTTCAAGAAATTGTGGTACTTATGTACGATGGAATATCCCTCATCCATGAAATCAATGTCATAAGGCCAGTAGCAGCAAAATGAGTGGATTCAGGTACGATGATTCTAAGTGAAATAAGTCACAGAGAAAAAGAAACTTATCATAAGATATCACTTATGAAGTTCCTGTAAACATGGCTACACATGAACTGAGTTAGGAAAGAGAACAGTGTCTTACATTTAGAAAACACTCTTATGCCTGCTTAAGGGGGAAGGAGAGGTGGCGTGATGCATAAAACCAGAGTTTGATATTAGTACAGGTACCGTTCCAAAAACTAACTACGGAAGAGACAATCCCTACACCTTCCTCAGTGAAAGGGACTCAAAACCCCATATTTCCCACGGAGAAATATATCTGACTAGTAAGAATCTTAAAACCTATGTATTGATACGTCTCCATCAGGGAATCAAGTGTGTCTAGACTGGCAGAAACATGGGAGTGAGAATCAGCTCAAACCCACTATATAAAGGAATTTCAAAACAAAACAAAACAAAAACAGGGAAATTCTTTACAATTCCTTCAGAGGCTCTGATGAAATCTATAATGACCCTATCTACAATGACAGCTGGATGTGGCATAAGTCTGGACACTTGGGGCTGGGGGGATTGGTGAGATTGGGTGAGCAAATGCAGAGCATTTAAAGCAATAATGCGTGGCACACATTCCAATGGTCCCAACTCTCCAGGTTGAAGGGAATACTACTACAGCTATAACATGTACGGGAAACCTAGAGAATGGACACACTGTAAATACAAAAGGTTTTTAAAACTCAACTAATTGTCCCTCTCCTGGTGCTCCGGATTGAATTTCCAACTGCTTTGCTATCAATCTCCCAACTTGGAGAGACAGCTCCTTTAATCTCCTGGTTCTCACATGTTGCCAATTGGCAGAGAATGAAAGGTAAGATGGAGAACCAAAGAGAGAGTAGCTGTTATGCATTTGGACGGGCACATGTCACTCTAATTTCCCGGCAGGAAGAGACTTAATCAAAGTCTCAGACACCCGCCCGGAACCAGTATAGGTCCTGAAACAAAATTTTGGACTTGCGGTCAGCTCACAAAAAACGAATTGAAAAATGGAGCTCAGGGGCACAGCAATTCACAAACGCGCAGAGTAATAAAGGAAAACTATCGTCCAAAAATCTGTTGAGGGAATGCAACGAGGCAGACTTGAAAGCGAGCCAGAATAGCAGGAAACAGATTTCAAGAGGTACATTGGAATTGCCTTTAAAGCACAGGAAGAGGGGCACAACTTCGACAATGATGCAACGGGCCAAAAGGGGGTATGCATTTTCTCGTGAATATATTCAGGAGAAAACGCATACGCCCTTTATGGCCGAGCAAGCAAGCAGGCAATGCAAATCTTCACTACAAAGCATTATCACTTCCCACTGGACAAAAGGGACATCTGCAAAATGTGTAAAAACTAGAAAGGCAACACAGGCCCTGAAGAAAAGAGAGCCTAGTTATGCTGATGGGCTGGATGAAAATTGCCAACTGCCTCTCTGGAGGAGTGAATTGTGTTCCCTAAAACAAGTAGACAACAGAGCTACAGAGCCAAGGGCACTTCCAGTCTAGGGAATATACCTAGGGAAAACTGAAAATCAATAAGACAGAGCCACCTCAAAATTTAGGGCTGCACTGCTTACAAGAACCTCAACTTGGGTACACCTGAAATATCCCAGGAAAGACAAAAATGGTTCAAGAAATTGTGGTACTTACGTACGATGGAATATCCCTCAGCCATGAAATCAAAGTCATAAGGCCAGTAGCAGCAAAATGAGTGGATTCAGGTTCGATGATTCTAAGTGAAATAAGTCACAGAGAAAAAGAAACTTATCATAAGATATCACTTATGAAGGTCCTGTAAGCATGGCTACACATGAACTGAGTTAGGAAAGAGAACAGACTCTCACATTTAGAAAACACTCTTATGCCTGCTTAAGGGGGAAGGAGATGTGGCGTGATGCATAAAACCAGAGTTTGATATTAGTACAGGTACCGTTCGAAATACCAACTACAGAAGAGTCAATCCGTACACCTTCCTCTTTGAAAAGGACGCAAAACCCCATATTTCCCACAGAGGAATATATCTGAGTAGTAAGAATCTTAAAACCTATGTATTGATATGTCTCCATCAGGGAATCAAGTGTGTCTAGACTGGCAGAAACATGGCAGTGAGAATCAGCTCAAACCGACTATAAAAATGAATTTCAAAAACAAATCGAAAAAACAGGGAAATTCTTTACAGTTCCTTCTGGGGCTCTGATGAAACCTGGAATGACCCTATCTACAACGACAGTAGGATGTGGCATAAGAAAAGACACTTGGGACTGAGAGGATTGGTGATATTCGGTGAGCAAATGCAGACCATTTAAAGCAATAATGCGTGGCACACATTCCAAGGGTCCCAACTCTCCAGGTTGAAGGGAATATTATTACAGCTATAACATGTACGGGATACCTAGAGAATGGACACACTGTGAATACGAAAGGCTTCTAAAACTCAACTAATAGTCCATCTCCTGGTGCTCTGGTTTGACTTTCCAACTGCTTTACTATCAATCTCCCAACTTGTAGAGACAGCCCCTTTAACCTCCTGTTTCGCACAGGTTGCCAATTTGGCAGAGGATGAAAGGGAATAGGGAGAACCAATGAGAGAGTAGCTGTTAGGCATATGGACGTGCACATGTCACTCTAATTTCCCGTCAGGAAGAAGAATTAACCAAAGTCTCAGCCAGCCGCCGGGAACCTGTATAGTTCCTGAAGCAAAATTTTGGACTTGCGGTCAGCTCACAAAAAAACGAGTTGAAAAATGGAGCTCAGGGGCAGAGCAATTCACAAACTGGCAGAGTAATAAAGGACAACTATCGTCCAAAAATCTGTTGAGGGAAGGAAAACAAGCGGACTTGAATTTCAGCCAGAAAGCAGGAAACAGATTTCAAGAGGTACATTGGAATCACCTTTAAAGCACAGGAAGAGTGGCACAAGTTCGACAATGATGCACTTGGTTAAAAATGGCGTATGCGTTTTCTCCTGAATATATTCAGGATAAATCGCAAACGCCCATTTTGGCCAAGCAAGAAAGCGGGCAATGCAAATCTGCACTACAAAGAAGTATCACTGCCCACCGGTCAAAAGGGACATCCGCAAAATGTGTAAAATCCAGAAAGGCAAGACCGGCCCTGGAGAACAGTGAACCTAGTTATGCTGATGGGCAGGATGTAAATTGCCAACTGCCTCTCTGGAGGAGTGCATTGTGTTCCCTAAAACAAGTAAAAGACAGAGCTACAGAGCCAAGGGCACTTCCAGTCTAGGGAATATACCTTGGGAAAACTGAAAATCAATAAGACAGAGCCACCCCAAAATAATCGGCTGCACTGATTACAAGAACCTCATCTTGGGTTCACCTTAAATATCCTAGGTAAGACAAAAATGGTTCAAGAAATGGTGGTACATACGTACGATGGAATATCCCTCAGCCATGAAATCAATGTCATAAGGCCAGTAGCAGCAAAATGAGTGGATTCAGGTACGATGATTCTAAGTGAAATAAGTCACAGAGAAAAAGAAACTTATCATAAGATATCACTTATGAAGCTCCTGTAAATATGGCTACACATGAACTGAGTTAGGAAAAAGAACAGAGTCTCACATTTAGAAAACACTCTTATGCCTGCTTAAGGGGGAAGGAGAAGTTGGGTGATGCATAAAACCAGAGTTTGATTTCACTACAGGTACCGTTACAAAAACCAAATATGGAACAGTCAAGACCTACACCTTCCTCAGTGAAAGGGACTCAAAACCACTTATTCCCCAAGAGGAATATATCTGACTAGTAAGAATCTTAAAACCTATGTATTGATATGTCTCTGTAAGGGAATCAACTGTGTCTAGACTGGCATAAACATGGCAGTGTGAATCAGCTCAAACCCACTATAAAAAGGAATTTCAAAAACAAAACGAAAAAACAGGGAAATTCTTTACAATTCCTTCAGGGGCTCTGATGAAACCTGGAATGACCGTATATACAACAACAGCTGGATGTGGGATAATTCTGGACACTTGGGACTGAGAGGATTGTTGAGATTCGGTGAGCAAATGCAGACCATTAAAAGCAATATTGCGTGGCACACATTCCAAGGGTCCCAACTTTCCAGGTTGATATGGAATATTACTACAGCGATAACATGTACGGGAAACCTAGAGAATGGAAACACTGTGAATATGAAAGGTTTCTAAAACTCAACTAAGAGTCCCTCTCCTGGTGCTCCGGTTTGACTATCCAACTGCTTTACTATCAATCTCCCAAATTGGAGAGACAGCCCCTTTAACCTCCTGGGTCGCACAGGTTGCCATTTTGGCAGAAGATGAAAGGGAAGAGGGAGAACCAATGAGAGAGTAGCTGTTAGGCATTTGGATGGTTACATGTCACTCTAATTTCCCGGCAGGAAGAAGAATTAATCAAAGTTTCCGCCACCCGCCGGGGACCAGTATAGGTCCTGAACCAAAATTTTGGACTTGAGTACAGCTCACAAAAAAATGAGTTGAAAAATGGAACTCAGGGGCACAAGCATTCACAAACTAGCAGAGTAATAAAGGACAACTATCGTCCAAAAATCTCTTGAGGGAAGGCAACCAGGCGGACTTGAAAGTGAGCCAGTATAGCAGGAAACAGATTTCAAGAGGTACATTGGAATCGCCTTTAAAGCACTGGAAGAGGGGCACAATTTCGAGAGTGATGCACGTGGCCAAAAACGGCGTTTTTGTTTTCTCCTGAATATATTAAGGAGAAAACACTCATGCCCTTTTGGCCAATCAAGCAAGCGGGCAATAGAAATCTGCACTACAAAGAAGTATCTCTTCCCACTGGTCAAAAGGGACTTCTGCAAAATGTGTAAAAACCAGAAAGGCAAGACAGGCCATGGAGAACAGGGAGCCTAGTTATGCTGATGGGCAGGATGTAAATTGCCAACCTCCTCTCTGGAGTAGAGCATTGTGTTCCCTAAAACAAGTAATCAACAGAGCTACAGAGCCAACGGCACTTCCAGTCCAGGGAATATATCTTGGCAAAACTGAAAATCAATAAGTCAGAGCCATGCCAAAATTTAAGGCTGCACTGCTTACAAGAACCTCAACTTGGGTACACATGAAATATCCCAGGAAAGACAAAAGTGGTTCAAGAAATTGTGGTATTTATTATGATGTAATATCCTTCAGCAATGAAATCAATGTCATAAGGCCAGTAGCAGCAAAATGAGTGGATTCAGGTACGATGATTCTAAGTGAAATAAGTCACAGAGAAAATGAGACTTATCATAAGATATCACTTATGAAGGTCCTGTAAACATGGCTACACATGAACTGAGTTAGGAAAGAGAACAGAGTCTCACATTTAGAAAACAATCTTATGCCTGCTTAAGGGGGAAGGAGAGGTGGGGTGATGCATAAATCCAGAGTCCTAAATTAGCACAGATACCGTTCCATAAACCAAGTATGTAATAGACAGCACCTACTCCTGGCACAATGAACTGGACTCAACAACCCCTATTCATTGCAGAAGAATATATCTGACTTGTAATAATTCTAAAACATATGTATTCTCATGTCTCCATAAAGGAATCATGCCTGTGTATAACGGAATGAACAGCACTGAAATTCAGCTAAACACCCTTATAAAAATAAATTTCAAAAGCAAAATGCAAAAACAGCAAAACAGAGAGAAAGTCTTAAAAATTACTTTCAGGGCCTGTGATGCAACCTGGATTGACCATCTTTACACCCACAGCTGGAGGAGACATAATACTGGACACCTGGGGCTGACAAGATTGCTGAGGTTGTGTGAGCAAAAGAACACCACTTAGAGCAATACTGTGTGCTACCCATTCTAGTGGCCCCAACTCGCCAGGTTTCAGGGAATCTTCCTACAGTTAAAACATGCATGGGAAACCCGTTGGATGGTACACTGTGTAATCGGGAAAGTTTTCTAAAATGTACCTCATTTTTCCTTTCCTCGTGCTCGGCTTCGCCATTCCATCTGCAATACTGAAAATCTCCCCACTTGGAGTCTCAGCGCCTTTACCCTCCTATTATGCACAGTTTGCAAATTGTGCAGAGGATGAACAGGAAGAGGGGAAACAAATGAGACATTAGCTGTAGGTGTTTGGATGGGCACATGTCACTCTAGTTTCCCATCAGGAAGAAGAATTAAACAAAGGCTCAGCCTGCAACTCCGGAAACAGACTAGGGCCTAAAGCCATCCTGCGGTATTGCAGCCAGCTAACAAATAAGTGAGTTGAAAAATGGAAATTAGGTGCACAGCAATTCACAAACTTGCAGAGTTATAAAGGACAACTATCATCCAGAAATATATTGAGGTAAGGCAGTGAAGAGGATTTGAAAGCCAGGCAGAATTAAAGGAAACAGATTTCAAGAGGTAGATTGGAGTCGTATTTAAAGCACATGAAAAGCGACAGAACTTCGACAATGTTGTCCTTGGCCGAAAAGGGAGTATGTGTATTCTCTTCAATATATTCGGGAAAAAAATGCATACACCATTTTTGGCGAAGCAAGCCATCAGGCATTGCAAATCCACACTACATAGAAGTGTCACTTACCACCGGTCAAAAGGGCCATCCGCAAATAGTGTAAAAACCACAAATGCAGGACAGGCCATGGAGAAAAGGGAGCCTCGTTACGCCGATGGACAGGATGTAAATTGCCAACAGCCTCTCTGGAGAACTGTATGTTGTTTTCTAAAACAGAGCTACAGAGCATAGCACACTTCCACTCATGGGCGTGTATTTGGGAAAACTAAAAATCCACAACACAAAACCACCCCAAAATTTAGGTCTGCTCTGTTTACAAGAAGCTCGACTTTGGTACACTTTAAATATCCCAGGAAAGGAAAAAAAAAATCGATAAAGATGTTGTGGTACTTGTATACAATGGAATGTCACTCAGACATAAAATCAATGTCATAAGGCCAATAGCAGCATAATGAGTGACTTTAGGTACGATGATGCTAAGTGAAATGAGCCACAAAGAAAAAGAAACTTATTGTAATCTATCACTTATAGAGGGAATGTAAACATGGCTACACATGAACTGAATTTCAAAAGAGAACAGAGTTACACATTTAGAAAACACACTTATGCCTCCTTAAGGGGAAAGTTGACGTGGGGTGATGTGTAAAAGCCGAGTTTGAAATTAGCACAGATACCATACCATATACCAAATATGTAATAGAAAAGACCTACTCCTTTCTCAATGAACTGGACACAAAACACCCTATTCACTGAAGAAGAATATATCTGACAGGTAATAATCTTGAAACCTATGTATTTATATATCTCCATAATGGAATCAAGTGTATGCAGATTGGCATAAACACAGATCAATGGAACAGGACAGAAAGCCCAGAGATAAACCTACACACCTATGGCTATCTCATCTATGACAAAGGAGCTAAGGATATACAATGGAGAAAAGACAGACTCTTCAGTAATTGGTGCTGGGAAAACTGGACCGCTACACATAAAAGAATGAAATTAGGACACTCCATAACACCATACACAAAAATAAACTCTAAATTGATTAGAGATCTAAATATAAGACCAGACAGTATAAAACACTTAGAGCAAACAATAGGCAGAACACTCTATGACATAAATCACAGGAAGATCCTTTTTGACCCACCTCCAAGAGAAATGGAAATAAAAACAGAAATCAACAAATGGGACCTAATGAAACTTAAAAGCTTTTACACAGTACAGGAAAACATAAACAAGATGCAAAAACAACCCTCAGAATGGGAGAAAATATTTTCAAATGAAGCAATTGACAAAGGATTAATCTCCAAACTTTACAAGCACCTCATGTAGCTCAATATCACAAAAACAAACAACCCAATCCAAAAACGGGTAGAAGACCTAAATAGACATTTCTCCAAAGAAGATATACAGATTACCAAGAAACACATGAAAGGATGCTGAACATCACTAATCATTAGAGAAATGAAAATCAAAACTACTGTGAGGTATCACCTCACAGCAGTCAGAGTGGCAATCATCAAAAAATTCTACAAAACACTAAATGCTGGAGAGGCCTTTATTGGAGAAAAGGGAACACACTTGCACTGTGGGTGGGAATGTAAATTGATATGGCCACTAGGGAGAACAGTAAGGAGGTTCCTTTAAATAACTAACAATAGAAGTACCATACGACACAACAATCCAACTCCTGTGCATTTGCCTTGTGAAAACCATAATTCCAAAAGAGTTATGTACAAAAATATTCATTGCAGCTCTATTTACAATAGCCAGGACATGGAATCAACCTAAGTGTCCATCGACAGATTAATGGATAAAGAAGATCTGTCATATATATACAATGGAATATTACTCAGCCATAAAAAGAAGCAAAACTGAGTTATTTGTACTGAGGTGGATGGACTTAGAATCTGTCCTACACAGTGAAGTAAGTCAGAAAGGGAAAAAGAAATAATGTATGTTAACAGAGATATATGGAATCCAACGAAGAAAAAAAGTTTTAAAGAACGTAGTGGCAGGACTGGATTAAGGACACAGACATAGAGAAAGGATTTGAGGACAACAGAAGGGGGCTGGCTAAGATGGGAAGAAGTGAGAGAGTGGCATGGACATAAATACATTACCAAATGTAATATCGATAGCTACTGGGAAGCAGCCACATGGAACAGGGAGATGAGCTCGGTGCTTTGTGACCACCTAAGGGGGTGGGATATGGAGTGTGGTAGGGAGATGCAAGAGGGAGGGGATCTGGTGATATTTGTATATGTATAGCTGATTCACTTTGTTAGACAGCAGAAACTAACACTCCATTGTAAAGCAATTATACTCCAATAAACGTGTAAAAGGAAAAAAATAAAGAAAGCCCAGGGATAAACCTACACACCTATGCTCAACTAATCTATGACAAAGGAGGCAAGACTTTACAATGGAGAAATGAGAGTCTCTTCAATCAGTGGTGCTGGGAAATATGGACAGCTACATGTAAAAGAATGAAATTAGAACACTCCCCAACACCATACATAAAAATATATTCAAAATGGATTAGAGACCTTAATGTAAGACTGGACAGTATAAAACTCTGAGAGGAAAACTTACGAAGAATACTCTGACGTAAATCACAGGAAGATCTTTTTTGATCCACCTCCTATACTAATGAAATAAAAAAAGAATCGAAACAGATGGGACCTAGTGAAACGTAAAAGCTTTTGCAAAGCAAAGGAAACTACAAACAAGACGAAAAGACAACCTTCAGAATGGCAGAAAATATTTGCAAACGAATCAATGGACAAATGCTTAATCTCCAATATATAGAAACAGATCATGCAGCTCAATATTAATAAAACAAACAACCCAATATAAAAATGGAAGAATATCTAAATAGACATTTATTCCAAGAAGAAATAGAGATGGCCAAGACGCACATGAAAATCTGCTCAACATCACTAATTATTAGAGAAATGGAAATCGAAACTACAATGAGCTATCACGTCACACGTGTTAGAATGGGCATCATCAGAAAATCTACAAACAACAAATGCTGGAGAGGGTGTGGAGAAAAGGAACCTTCTTCCACTATTGTTGGGAATGTAAATCGATACAGTCTCTATGGAGAACAGTATGGAGGTTCCTTAAAAAACTAAAAATAGAATTACCATATAATCCAGCAATCCCACTACTGGACATATACCCAGAGAAAACAATAAATCAAAAAGACACATTCACCATAATGTTCATTGCAGCACTATTTACAATAGCCAAGTAATGAAAGCAACCTAAGTGCCCACAGACAGACGAATGGATAAAGATGTTCTACATACATACAATGGAATATTACTCAGCCATACATAGGAATGACATTAGGTCATTTGTAGAGACCTTGATGGATCTAGAGACTGTCATACAGAGTGAAGTAAGTCAGAAAGAGAAAAACAAATATTGTATATTAATGCATATATGTGGAACCTAGAAAAATGTTACAGATGAACCGGTTTGCAGGGCAGAGATAGAGACACAGATGTAGAGAACAAACATATGGACACCAAGGGGGGAACGTCATGTGAGGGTGGAGGTGGGATGAATTGGGAGACTGGGATTCACATGTGCACACTTATGTGTATAAAATAGATATCCAATAATAACCTGCTGTATAAAAGAAATAAATAAATTTAAAAAAATAAAAATAAATAAATAACATTTAATAAAAGGGAAAAAAATGTTTTTCCCTTCATATAGACGTCTATATATTAATGCATTATTTCTATGTTTATATCCCTAAATTAAAAAAAAGAGGAATAAATAAAATCTACCTTGTACCAAAAAGAAAAAAGGAAAAAAAAAAAAAAAAAAAAACAGAAACCACCAGTTATACAGAGGAAAATCGTATAAGGGCACTTGCTCCAGTGGTAAAAAATTCTTAAGTTGGTCAGAGGTGTGAAATAATCTCCCATGCAGTCAGCAGCGATTCCCCCCACAAGGATCTTCCTCATTGCAAAACTGGGGGACTGTGTCGAGGCGTCTGTAAGTAAATGTGAGCTGAGCCCCATTCCTGCTGCAGCTGAACTCTTCCCACCCTTTCCAGGTAAAACACCTGAATATGTACAAGAACTTGCAAGCCTAGAGGAAGGGCTGTGGAGCCACACCAGCGACTGCACGCAGGCCGACTTGGTGCCTGTAGGCCAGCCAGGATGGTCCTGGACCCAGATGCTCTTCTGGAAGCTTTCCATTTCCCTGCCTGAGATACCCCTCCTGCCACGGCCCACACTGCTTTTTTACTTCCTCACCTCTGCCTGGGGAGAAATTCCAGCGGCAGGTATGGGTGACACATCCTCTTCTTTAGCAGGTGGCAGCCTGGCAACTCCTGCAGAAAGTCCAGCAGAACCCCACTCACACTGGGCCACCCACAAAGCCACGGCCCCTCACTCCCTCCCACCACCCCAGCCCCGACACTGCTGACCGGGCAGAGAATATGGCGTCAGGCACAGCTACAGGAGCTCTTGCTGACTGGAGAGGTGCTTATATTGACCTCAACCCAGGCACACCTGGGGAGGGCTGGCAGGCAGTGTCAGGCTGCCCAAGACAGCCAATCCTCACCCCTCAGGGGCTCACAGTTGCAGAAAATGAACCTTGCTAAACGGGCCTGGCCCAAGGAACAAGTGTGGGCTCTTGAGAGTCAGGATAGACAAGGGGCTGCAGCTGCGGCTTGTTTTCTTATCATTTTATCTGGTCCATGAGTGGAAAACAACTTCAAGAAGACCCTATCCTAATGAGAGGAACCCAGGAGTCAGCGAGAGGAGTGATGGTGGGTGGAGACAGAGGCCTGGTGCCCTGGCTGCAGTGGAAGTGTCTGGAAGACCAGGCAGAGAGAGGCCACACAGAGTGATACCCAGGGACACAGAACTGTCAGAGATGTTGTTTGTTAGTTCAAGCCCTGCTCTGAGGTGTTCTGTGTCAGCTGTGAGCGACAGGTGAGCTGGGGGTTCTCTGCAAGGTGGGCTATGTGCACGGTTCCTGTGGTTCCAGCCCTGCTGGGGTACCTGCCCAGGGGAGCTCCGTATCCTGGTAAGGGCCTGACTAGGAGAGCCCCATGGGCTGCTGGGTAGCTGCACAGATGAGCTCCATACTCTGGGAGAGAGTTGACCACAAGAGCCCTGTGGGCTGTGGTGTGGGGGGTGCAGCCAAGGTGAGCTCCATATCCTGGAATTGGCCTGACCACGAGAGCCCCATGGGCTGCTGGAGACCTGGTAAAGGACAGTCAGTGAAGCCACCGAGGATATACATCCAGTAGCTCCAATTTCCTACACACTTCTGGTCATTCTACCATCCACCAGGCCATGGCATTCTGTATTAGACTTCAATGACGCCTTCTTCTGTATTCCAATCATCTCAGAGTCACAAGAATTTTTGGCTTGTGAGTGGAAGGACACAACATGCAACAAAAGCAATAATGCTGGGCCGTCCTGCCCCAATGGTTCAAAAATCCCCACACCATCATTGGGGAAATGTCCTCTAAAGACCTAAAAGTTCTACCTCTGTAAAAGGGAACCCTCCTTCAATATGCAGATGACATTCTGATTGACAGGTCTACTAAAGACGCCTCTGAACTCCCTAGCCAAGAAAGGATAGAAGTTGTCCAAGAAAAAGGCTCAAATATCCCAGGCTAAGGTGACATGCCTGGGCTTCATTCTCACAGATATTAGGAGAAATGCATCCCAGGATAGGGAAGAAGCCATTTGCAGCCTTACCTCTTCTAAAACTAGAAGATAGCTTAGGGGTTCCTGGGGAGGCCAAGGTTTTCTGCATCTGGATCCATAACTACAGTGTAATAGCTGGGCCTCTACATGAAACAATGACACGAAAAGATGATGATCCTTTAGGATAGAATCCAGAAACAGCCTTTCAAGAATGGAAAGAGCAGTCAATTCAGGCCCTTGCCCAGGAACTCCCTAATTTAGCTAAACTCTTTGAACTTTACATACCCGGTCAAAGGTTAATCACCCTTGGAGCCTTAGTGCAAAAACTGGGACCACTTGAAATGGAGCAACACAAGAATGCCCTACAGGTATGACAAACTATGGTCACCAATGGCTTTGCTCACCGCCACATCAGGCCAGGATACTGGGGTATGTAAAAAGCTGGAAATCAGCAGCCCGCAAGGCCAGCTCCCTCCTAAGGAAAAAGGACCCCACGTGGTGATCCTAACCACCCATCATGCCCTGAAGTTCCAGGGGTCGCTCTGTGGACACACTGACATCGAGTGAGGAGGTCCTCCAACTCCAAACTGCAGAGAGGCAAACGGGGGCAATGGGCCCCCAAGAAGACACGTGTGACCATCACTTGACCTGGAGTTTCTCTCAGAAAACAAGTCTGTACCCCGAAAGAGCAGACTACTGCTTGGAGGACTTACTGCACCCAGAGGGGAGATAATAAGCTTGGCAGGGAAATCGTATATTCACAATTTCACCATAGAAACCCTACAAACACCGCGGTGATAGTGGCCAATATGACCGGCTGGACTGCTGGCTACTTCAAAAGGCCGTTGCCTCAGTGGATGTCATGGTCCTGGATCACCACTGACCCTGGACTGTCTGGGAGTTTAGCGAGCAGGGCTCTGACACATGGTGCTGTTTGTACATTAATTCAGGGACCTAATTAAAGAAAGCACAGACTACTGGTCAGAGCATCTAGGCTGGCATAAACCGTCAGCCTAAGGTCGCCGAACAAATGTGGGGTGGGGTGAAACCTGCCACAGCAGCATCTCTGTGCATCTCTTTCCTGGACCCTTAAAGGTCAATCGAATCTATAACACTTCCAATGCTGGTGCTCAGGTGGACGAGCAGTGAGGCAGGAGGCCTTGGTACAATCAACCTCACCTGGAGGCTGCTGCAGAGAAATTTTGCCCCTCCCCTGTGTATGAGGGCTCCCACCTCAGCATGAAGCAGTTACAAAACAGGGGTCTGCACCCTCAGCACCCCAAGAATGAGGAACGGGACAAAAAGCAGAGGAGGTGTTCATCTCCGGCAACGTTCATTAAAAATTCTTGGGAGATATAAAGAGAATCAGGGCCATAAAATAAAGTCTAACCTGTTTTTCCTTTGTGCTTTGTCTAATTTCACGTGCTCCTAGGGTTCCACATGCAGCGGTCCCACACGGGGCACTTCAGAACCGATTTCCTAGTGCAGAATGGCTGGGTCGACACCTCAGCTAGCGGGGTCCCATGCAGACTCCGCTACATAGAGCCTGAGCTGCAGCCAACCCAGCCCTCGAGAGCTCCATCCCCTCCCTCGCGATGACGCTGCCGGGACCACTACACAACAGCCCAGCCCACAGCCCGCGGGGTAGTGCACGCTCTCACCTCTCCATTCTGTTTTCAAAATATAAAGTTTCCTTTGCTTCTGAACCAAACTCAGTCTTGATCTGTTGGCTCCATTGACACAGGGCACGGGGACTCCTGTTGAGGTCCACTCTGGAGGATCAGTAACAGAAATTGAGAACATTGTAACTTCAATGAACAGATGTGTGAGCCAAACTGTAGTTAACATAGAGCAGTGTATAAGGCTCGGGTAAAATAAGATGTTTCTAAGACTTACATTTGATATTTCCATCACTTTATTATAAGCAAGTTCAGTGAAGACGTCTGTCTTATTTGTCAGGTCAACATTAGAGAAATGAAGTGATTTATTTCCAAGGATGTACATCGAATACTCTTGGCTGAAGCTTCAATCTTGTTTTGAATGCTTTTCCATTGAAAATGATACCTCTCTTTCAGCTTCCCCATTTTTGAGAAGTATAAAATCTTATAATTTATTATTACCAAAGGGGAAAGGTAGGAGAAGGGATAAATTAACAGTTTGGGATTAACATATACACATTGCTATGTACAAAACAGTTCTTCAACAAGGAACTACTGTATAGCACAGGGAACTACACTGAATATTTTGCAGTAACATATAAGGGGAAATAATCAGAAAAAGAATAGATATTTTTATTGACATCATCTATCAATGACAGATAAAATGTAACCTAAGCAAGGCCGATGGTGAGCACTTCTGACTCTGAAGATTTCAATCATCTAAAGTTTGGACTCTGCCTATTTTCCAAGGCCCTTAATGGACATATGTGTAGCCGTAGCTTAAACATTCCCCAGTTTGGGGTTCGGAGAGGCACTAATTTGGAAAAAAAACCTGGTGTTCCCCTTATATGCACGGGACCCTATCTACGGCTAAAACATGCCTGTCACACCTAGAGGATGGTACACCGTTTGATCGGAAACAGTTTGGAAAAGGCACCTCATCTCCTCATCGCCTGGTTCTCGGGTTCAACGCTCCAGCATCTTTCCTAACAATCTGCTCACTTCGAGATATCAGCACCGTCAACATCCTGTTGCACACAGTTTGGAATTTGTCCAGAGGATGAAGCGGAAGGATGAGAAAAATTTTGAGACAAGTCTTAGGTGTTTAGATAGGCACATGCCACTCTAATTTCCAATCCGGAAGGCAAATTCATCAAAGGCTGGAATTGCCCACGGAAACAGAATAGGGCTAGAGGAAATCCCGCTGTTTTGTGTCCAGTTTCCAAAAACACAAGTTGAAAAATGGAACTCACGGGCACTAAAATTCATGAAACTGCAGAGTTGAAAATATCTATCGTCAAAAAATGTCTTGAGGTAAGTCACAGAAAAGGACTTGTAAGCAAGGGAGAGTGGCAGGAAACAGATTTGAAGAGGTAGAAAGGACTCCCCATTAAAGCACAAGAAAAGGGGCTGAACATCGAAAATGATGCAGTTGGCCAAAAAGGGCGTATGCATTTTTTCTGAATATATTCAAGTAAAGGCCATACACACATTTTATCCAACCAAACAGGTGGGCACTGGAAATCAATACTACAAAATGTATCACTTCACATCAGTCAGAAGGGCCATCCACATAAAGTGTAAACACCCGAAATGCAGGACAGGGTGAGGAGAAAAGGGAGCCCTGTGAGGCTGATAGTGCAAATGTAATTTGCCAATGGCCACTCTGGAGACGTGTATTGTGTTTGCTAAAACATCTAAAAAATGAGCTACAGAGCATAGGGCACTTGCACTCATGGGCGTATACCTTGGGAAAAACAAAAATCAACAGAAAACAGGCACCCCAACGTTTACCACCTCTCTGTTAAAAAGGGCCTCAACTTGGATATAAAATAAATGTCCCTGGAAGGATAAAATGGATAAAAGAGATGGGGTACTTATGTAGAGTGGAATATTACTCATCCAGAAATCAATGAAATAAGGCCAGTTGTAACAACTCTGGAGGAGATACATACGATCATTCTAAGTGACCTATGTCAGAAAGAAAAAGACACATATCATAAGATGTCACTTAAAGGTGGAATCAAAAATGGCTACACATGAAATAAATTACAAAACAGAAACATAGTCAAATATGTAGAAAATAGACATAAGGCTGCTAAATGGGAGACGTGGGGAAGGGTGAGGTATTATCCAGGAAGTTGAAATTAGCAAAGATACCATTCCAAGTACCAAATTGAATAACTGACAAGGCCTAAACGGTACCTCAAAGAACTGCACTCAGCGCACTCAAGTCACTGGAAAATAATACATATGACTCGTAAGCATCTGATAAAGAATTTATTGTTGTCTCACAGTACATGAATCAAGTGGATGCACAGCAGGAAAAAACAGAGCTTTGAAAATCAGCTGTAACCAATATAAAAATAAATTTAAAAATATGTATAAAAACAGTGAGACAGACAAAAATTCTTACAACTTTTGTTGAAGGACTACGATGTAACATGTATTGAACACATGTAGACACAAAGCAGGATGATATATAAGGCTGGAAGCTATGCACGCTAAGAGATGTTAGAGAGGCTGGGTGAGGAAATGCAGACCTTTTAAAGTAATACTGCTTGGTACCCATTCCATGGGTCCCAAATCTGCAGGTTCAAGGGAATCTTCCGAATGCGAAAACATGCCTGGGAAACCGAGATGAATGTACACTGTGTGATCAGGAAAGGTGTCGAAAATGCACCTCAATTTTGATCTCCTGGTGCTGGGGTTCACAATTCCAGCCAAATTACTAACAATCTCCCCACTTGGAGAATCAGCACCTTTAACCTCCTGTTTCACACAGTTTGCAATTTGTGCAGAGGATAAACGGGAATAGGGGGAACCAATGAGAGACTAGCTGTAGGAGTTTTGACAGGCACATGTCACTCTAATTTACCATTAGGAAGAAGAATTAACCAAAGGCTCAGCCTGCCTCCCCAGAACAAGAATAGAGCCGGAAGCAATACAATGGTTTGTCGGCCAGCTCACAAAAAATGCGAGTTGCAAAATGGAGCTCAGGACCAGACAATTAAAAGACCTGCAAAGATAAAAATGATAACCAACGTCCAAAAATATATTCAGGTACGGCAACGAAGAGGATCTGAATGAGAGGCAGAATTGCAGGAAACAGATTTCGAAAGGTAGATTGGTCTCACATTTAAAGCATATGAAAAGCAGGAGAATTTCTAAAATGATGCAGTTGGGCAAAACAGTGTATGCGTTTTTTCATGAATATCTTCAGGAAAAATACACATACAGAGTTTTTGGCCAAGCAAGCAAGCAGGAAATGCAAATCCGCACAACAAAGAAGTCTCAATTTCCACTGCTCATAAAGCCCATCCAAAAAATGTGTACAAACCAGAAATGCAGGAGAGGCCATGGAGAACAGGGAGCTAGTCACGTTGATGGGTGGGGTATAAATATCCAAGAGCCACTCTGAAGAAGTGTATGCTGTTTCCTAAAACATTTAAATACAAAGCTACCGAGCATAGGGCACTTCCACTCATGGGCCTATAACTTGGGAAGACTAAATATCAACAAGACACAGGCACCCCAAAGTTTAAGGCTGCTCTGCAAACAAGAACCTCAACTTCAGTACACCTTAAATATTACAGGAAAGAGAAAATTGCGTAAAGAACTTGTGGTAATTTTGTTCAAAAGAATATCACTCAGACATAAAATCAATGTCATAAGGCCAGTAGCAGCATAATGAGTGGATTTAGGTACGATGATTCTAAGTGAAATAAGTCACACAAAAAAAGAAACTTATCATAAGATATCACTTAGGAAGATCCTGTAAACATGGCTACACATGAACTGAGTTAGGAAAGAGAACAGAGTCTCACATTGAGAAAACACTCTTATGACTCCTTAAGCGGGAAGGAGAGGTGGGCTGATGCATAAAGCCAGAGTTTGATATTAGCACAGGTACCATTCAATAAACCAAATACAGAATAGACAAAACCTACACCTTCCTCAGTGAACGGGACTCAACACACCTGTTCCCCGCAGAGGAATATATCTGACTAGTAAGAATCTTAAAACCTATATATTGATATGTCTCCATAAGGGAATCAAGTGTGTCTAGACCGGCATAAACACGTCGGTTAAAATCAGCTCAAACCCATTATAAAAATGAATTTCAAAAACAAAACAAAACAAAACCAAAAAAAAACAACGAAATTCTTACACAATGCATTCAGGGGTTCTGATGAAACCTGAAATGACGCTATCTGCAAAGACAGCTAGATGAGACATAAGGCTGGACACTTGGGAATGAGAGGACTGGTGAGATTGAGTGAGAAAATGCAGACCCTTTAAAGCAGTATTGCATGCCAACCATTCCATGGGTCCTAACTCTCCAGGTAGAAGGGAATATAACTACAGTTATAACATGTATGGGAAATCTAGAGAATGGACACCCTGTGATGGCGTAAGATTTGTAAAAGGCTCCTAATTTTTCCTCTCCTTGTGCTCCAGTTTGGCAATCCAACTGCTTTACTATCAATCTCCCACCTTGGAGAGTCAGCCCCTATAACCTGCTGCTTTGCACAGTTTGCAAATTGTGCAGAGGATGAAAGGGAAGAGGGAGAACCAATCAGAGGGTAGCTGGAGGGATTTGGACGGACATATGTCAGTCTAATTTCCCGTCTGGAAGAAGAATTAACCAAAGCGTCCGCCTGCACCCCCGGATCAAGTATATGCCCTGAAGCAAAATTGTGGATTTGCGGTCAGCTCACAATAACGCGAGTTGAAAATTGGAGTTCGGGGCAGATCAATTGACAAACCTGCAGAGTTATAAAGGACAACTCACTTCCAAAAATCAGTTGAGGGAAGGCAACGAAGTGGACTTGAAAATGAGGCAGAATTGAACAAAACATATTTCACGAGGTAAATTGGAATCGCCTTTGAAGCACAGGAAAAGCGTAACAACTTCGACAATGATGCACTTGGCCAAAATGAGCGTTTGCATTTTCTGCTGAATATATTCAGGAGAAAACACATACGCTCTTTTTGGCCAATCAAGTCAGTGCACAATGCAAATCCGCACTACAAAGAATTGTCAATTCCCACCGGTCAAAAGGGACTTCCGAAAATCTGTAAAAACCAGAAAAGAAAGACAGAGATGACAAGGGCATGAAGCAATGTGATCCCAAGGGTCATGGAGGATTGTGATGACAAGGTCATGTAGCATTTTGCTGAAAAATGCATGGAGCATTGTGATGACAAGGGTCATGTAGCACTGTGATGACAAGTGTCACGGAGCATTGTGATTACAGGGGTCATGGAGCATTGGGATGACAAAGGCATGGATCATTGCGATGACAAGGATTATGGAGAATTTTAATGACAAGAGTCCCGGATCATTGTGTTGTCAGGGGTCATGGAGCGTTGTGCTGACAGTGGTCATGGAGCATTGTGATGACAAGGGTTCTGGAGAAGTGAGATGAGATATTCATGGAGCTTTAGGCTGAAAATGTTCATGGAGTATTGTGATGACAGGGGTCATGGAGCATTGTGATGACATGGGCATGGAACATTCTGCTGAGAGAAACATGGAGCGTTCGGATGACATGCATCATGGAGCTTTGTGATGACCAGGGCATGGAGCATTGTGATTACAGGCGTCTAGGAGCACTGTGAAGAAAAGGGCATGGATCATTGTGATGAAAAAGGCATGGAGCATTGTCATGACAGGGTTCAAGGAGCATATTGACGACAAGTGTGAGGGAGCATAGTGATGACAAGGGTATTGAGCATTGTGATGACAAAGTTCATGGAGCATTTTGATGAGAAGACAATGGATAATTGTGAAGATGAGTGTCATGGGGAGTTGTGATGACAAGTGTTATGGAACATTGTGATAACAAGGTTTTGCAGCATTGTGATGACAGAGAACATGGAGCATTATGATTTCATTGTGATGTCAATAGCATGAAGCATTATGATGATGGGCAGGGTGCATTGTGATGACAGTGTTCATGGAGCATTGAGATGAAAAGGGCATGGAGCCTTGTGATTACAGGTGTCTTGGAGCATTGTGATGACAAGGGCATGCAGCATTGTGATGAGAAGGCCATGGAGCATTCTGATGACATGCGTCATGGAGCTTTGTGATGACAAGGGCATGCAGCATTGTGATTTCAGGGGTCTTCGAGCATGGAAAATTCATGGAGCCTTGTCATGACAGGGTTCAAGGAGCATACTGACGACAAGTGCCTGGGAGCATTGTGATGACAAAGTTCATGGAGCATCGTGATATGAAAACCATGGATAAATGTGATGACGAGCATCATGGGGCGTTGTGATGACAAGTGTTATGCAACATTGTGACCACAAGGCTTTGGAGCATTGTGATGACAGGGTTCATGGAGCATTGAGATGAAAAGGGGCATGGAGCATTGTGATTAAAGTGGTCTAGGAGCATTGTGATGACAAGGGCATGGACCATTGTGATGAGAATGCAATGGAGTATTCTGATGACATGCGTCATGCAGCTTTGTGATGACAAGGGCATATAGCATTGTGATGACAGTGGCATGGAACATTGGACTGACAAGTTTCATCGAATATTGTGATGACAGTGGGCATGCCACATTGTGATGACAAGGGCATGGAGCATTGTGATGACAAGGTCATGGAATACTGTGAAGACAGGTGAAAGGGAGCATTGTGATGACATATGTCATGGTCCATTGAGATGACAATGGCATGGAGCATTGTGATCCCATGTGTAATGGAGGATTGTGATGACAGAGGTAATGGAGCATTGTGATGGAAATGGCTTGGAGCATTGTGATAACAAGGGTCATGGAACATTGTGATGACAAGGGCATGGAGCATTGTGATGACAACGGACATTGAGAATTTTTATGAGAAAGTCATGAAGCATTTTGATGACAAAGGCATGGAGCTTGCTATGACAGGGTTCATGGGGCATTGCGAAGACAAGTTCATGGAGAATTGTGATGACAAGATCATGTAACATTGTGATGAGAAGTGTCATGGAGCATTGTGATGACAATGACATGGAGAATTGTGATGACAAGGGACATGGAGCATTGTTATTACCAGGGAATGGAGCATTGTGATGGCAAGACAGTGGAGCACTGTGATGAGAAGACCATGACAAACTGTGATGACGAGCATCATGGAGCACTGTAATGACAAGGGTCATGGAGCATTCTGAAGACAGGTGTCATGGAGCATTGTGTTGACAGGGGTCATGGAACATTGTGATGACAGGGGTCATGGAGCAGTGAGATGACAAGTTTCATGGAGCATTCTGATGATAAGCTTGTGGAGTATTGTGATGACATTGGCATGGAACATTGTGATGAAAAGGGCATGGATCATTGTGATGTAAAAGGCATGGAGCCTTGTCATGACAGGGTTCAAGGAGCATACTGATGACAAGTGTCAGGGAGCATTGTGATGACAAGTGTATTGAGCATTGTGATGACAAAGGTCATGGAAAATTGTGATGAGAAGACCATGGATAATTGTGATGATGAGAGTCATGGGGCGTTGTGATGACAAGTGTTATGAACATTGTGATCACAACGGTTTGGAGCATTGGATGACAGAGGTCATGGAGCATTTTGATTTCATTGTGATGACAATAGCATGAAGTGGTATGATGATGGGCAAGGTGCATTGTGATGACAGGGTTCACGGAGCATTGAGATGAAAAGGGGCATGGAGCATTGTGATTACAGGTGGCTTGGAGAATTGTGATGACAAGGGCATGGAGCATTGTAATGGGAAAGCCATGGAGCATTCTGATGACATGCGTCATGGAGCTTTCTGTTGAAAAGGGCATGGAGCATTGCGATTACAGGTGGCTTGGAGCATTGTGATGACATGGGCTTGGAGCATTGTGATGACAATGGTCATGGAGCATTGTGATGACAAGGGCATGGAGCATTGTGAAGACAAGGGCAATTGAGAATTTAGATGACAAGGTCGTGAAGCACTGTGATGAAAAGCACATGGAGCTTGGTATGACAGGTGTCATGGAGCATTGTGATGACAAGTGCATGGAGAATTGTGATTACAAGAGCATGTAACATTGTGATGAGAAGTGTCATGGAGCATTGTGATGGCAAGACCGTGGAGCATTGTGATGAGAAGACCATGGATAATTGTGATGACGAGCGTCATGGAGCACTGTAATGACAAGCGGCATGGAGCATTGTGATGACAGGTGTCATGGAGCATTGTGATGACATGGGTCATGGAGCATTGTGATGACAAAGGTCATGGAACATTCTGATGACAAGCTTGTGGAGTATTGTGATGACAATGGCATGGAGCATTGTGATGAAAAGGGCATGGAGCCTTTTCATGACAGGGTTCAAGGAGCATTCTGACGACAAGTGTCAGGGAGCATTGTGATGACAAGTGTATTGAGCATTGTGATGACAAAGTTCATGGAACATTGTGGTGACACAGGCATAGAGTATTGTGATGAAAGCCATCATGGAGCGTTGTGATGGCAAGTGTTGTGGAACAATTTGAGCACAATGGTTTGGAGCATTGTGATGACAGAGGTCATGGATCATTTTAATTTCAAGGAGCATGGAGCATTGTGATGACATGGGTCAGGGAGCATTGTGATGAGAAGATCAAAGAGCACTGGGCTGAAAATATTCATGGAGCATTGTGATGACAGGTGTCATGGGGCATTGTGATGACAGGGGTCATGGTGCATTGTGATGACAAGGGTCATGGAACATTCTGATGACAAGCTTGTGGAGTATTTTGATGACAAGGGCAAGGAGCATTGTGCTTACAGGGGTCTTGGAGCATTGTGATGAAAATGGCATGGAGCCTTGTCATGACAGTGTTCAAGGAGCATACTGATGACAAGTGTCAGGGAGCATTGTGATGACAACTGTATTGAGCATTGTGATAACAAAGTTCATGGAGCAGTGTGATGAGAAGACCATGGATAACTGTGATGAGGAGCATCATCGGGCATTGTGATGACAAGTGTTATGGAACATTATGATCACAATGGTTTGGAGCATTGTGATGACAGAGGTCATGGAGCATTTTGATTTCATTGTGATAACAATAACAAGAAGCATTATGATGATGGGCATGGTGCATTGTGATGACAGGGTTCATGGAGCATTGAGATGAAAAGGAGCATGGAGCACTGTGATTAAAGGTGTCTTGGAGCATTGTGATGACAAGGGCATGGAGCATTGTGATTACAGGGTTTTGGAGCATTGTGATGACAAGGGTCATGGAGTCTTGTGATGACAAGGCCGTGGAACCTTGTGATGGCAGGTTTCATGGAGCATTGTTATGACAGGGGTAACGGAGCATTGTGATGACAAGGGCATCAGCATTTGTCTGAAAAGTTTCATGGATTATTGTGTTGAGAGTGGGCATGGAGCATTGTGATGAGATGGGCATCGAGCATTGGTATCACAAGCGTCATGGAGCTTTGTGATGACAAGTGCATGGAGCAATTTGATGAGAGGGTTCATGGAGCATTGTGATTACAATGGCATTGTGATGCCAAAGGTTATGGAGCTGTGTGACGTCAAATGTCATGGAGCAGTTTGATGACAAAGGCATGGTGCTTTGTGAAGGGAAGGGCAGGGAGCATTGTGATGACAGTGTCATGGAGCAATTTGATGAAAAGTGTCATGGAATATTTTGATTACAGGGGTTATAGAATACTGTGATGTCAGGGGTCATGTAGCAGTGTGATGAAAAGGGTCATGGAGCATTTTGATTACAGGGGTTATGGAACATTGTGATGTCAGGGGTCATTAAATATTGTGATGAAAAGTGCATGTAGCATTTTGATGACAGGGGCCATGGAACATTGTGATGACAGTGGTGATGGAGTATAGGGATGACTCTGGAACATTGAGATATCAGTGGTGAGAGAGCATTTTGATGAGAAGTGCATGGAGCACTGTGATGACAAGGTTTATGCAGCATTTTGATGACAAGGATGTGGAGCATTTTGATGACAAGCACGTGGCACATTGTGATGACATGGGTCATGGAGCATTGTGCTGAGAAGCTCATGGAGCATTGTGATGACAAGAGTCATAGAACATTGTGCTGAGAAACGCATAGAGCATTGTGATGACAAGGGTCAGAGAGCATTGTGATAAAAAGTTCATGGAGCATTGTGGTGACAAAAGTCACAGAGACTTGTGATGACGAGGGCATGAACCATTGTGATGAGAAAGGTCATGAAGCATTGTGATGACAGGAGACACGGAGCATTGTGATGACGGCTCATGAAGCATTGTGTTGACAAGGGCATGGAGCATTGTGATGACAGGGGCATGGAGCATTGGTCTTACAAGTTTCATGCATTATTGCAATGACATTGGGAATGGCGCATTGTGATGACAAGGGCATGCAGCATTGTGATGACAAGGTCATGCAGTATTGTGAAGACAGGTGTCTGGGAACATTGTGAAGACATATGTCATGGCCCATTGTGATGACAATGCCTTGGAGCATTGTGATGCCAATTGACATGGATGTTTGTGATGACAAAGGTAATGGAGCATTGTGAAGAAAGGGGCTTGGAGCATTGTGATGACAAGGGTCATGGAGCACTGTGCTGAGACGGGCATGGAGCACTGTGATGACAATGGTCATGGTGCATTCTGCTGAGAAAGCCATGGAGCATTGTGGTGACAAGGGTCACAGAACACTATGATGAAAAGTTCATGGAGCATTGTGGTACCAAATGTCACAGAGCCTTGTGATGACGGGGGCATGGACCATTGTGATGACAAAAGTCATGAAGCATTGTGATGACGGGAGTCACGGAGCATTGTGATGACTTGGGTCATGGAGCATTGTCATGACAAGTGCGTGGAGCATTGTGATGACAGGGGCATGGAGCATTGGTCTGACAAGTTTCATGGATTATTGTGATGACAGTGCGCATGGCGCACTGTGATGACAAGGGCATGGAGCATTGTGATGACAAGGTCATGCAGAATTGTGAAGACAGGGGTCTGGGAGCATTGTGATGACATATGTCATGGTCCATTGTGATGACAATGGAGTGGAGCATTGTGATGACAGGGGTCATGGAGCATTGTGATGACAAGGGTCATGGAGCATTCTGATGACAAGCTTGTGGAGTAATGTGATTACAAAGGCATGGAGCATTGTGATGAAAAGTCATGGAGCATTGTGATGAAAAAGGCATGGAGCCTTTTCATGAGAGTGTTCAAGGGGCATTCTGACGACAAGTGTCAGGGAGCATTGTGATGACAAGTGTATTGAGCATTGTGATGAAAAATGCATGTTACATTGTGATGACAAGGGTCATGGAGCACTGTGATGACAAGCGTCATGGAGCATTGTGATTACAGGGGTCTTGGAGCATTGGGATGGCAAGGGCATGAATCCTTGTGATGACAAGTGTCATGGAGCATTTTGATGACAATAGTCCCGGATCATTGTGTTGTCTGTTGTCATGGAGCATTGTGATGACAGGGGTCATGGAGCATTGTGATCAGAAGTTCATGGAGCATTGGGCTGACAATAATCATTGAGCATTGTGATGGCAGGGGTAATGGAGCATTGTGATGACAGGTGTCATGGAGCATTGTGATGACAAGTGTCATGGAACATTCTGATGACAAGCTTGTGGAGTATTGTGATGACAATGGCATGGAACCTTGTGATGAAAAGGGCATGGAGCATTGTGATGAAAAAGGCATGGAGCCTTTTAATGACAGGGTTCAAGGAGCATTCTGACGACAAGTGTCAGGGAGCATTGTGATGACAAGTGTATTGAGCATTGTGATGACAAAGTGCATGGAGCATTGTGATGACACGGGCATGGAGTATTGTGATGACAGGCATCATGGCGTGTTGTGATGACAAGTGTTGTGGAACAATGTGATCACAAGTGTTTGGAGAATTGTGATGACAGAGGTCATGGATCATTTTGATATCAAGGAGCATGGAGCATTGTGATGACAGGGGTCATGGAGCATAGTGATGAGAAGATCATAGAGCATTGGGCTGAAAATATTCATGGAGTATTGTGATTACAGGGGTCTTCGAGCATTGTGATGAAAAGGGCATGGAGCCTTGTCATGACAGGGTTCAAGGAGCATACTGACGACAAGTGTCAGGGAGCATTGTGATGACAAGTGTATTGAGCACTGTGATAACAAAGTTCATGGAGCATTGTGCTGAGAAGTCCGTGGATAACTGTGATGAGAAACGTCATGGGGCATTGTGATGACAAGTGTTATGGAACATTGTGATCACAAGGGTTTGGAGCATTGTGATGACAGAGGTCATGGATCATTTTGATTTCATTGTGATGACAATAGCACGAAGCATTATGATGATGGGCATGGTGCATTGTGATGACAGGGTTCATGGAGCATTGAGATGAAAAGGGGCATGGAGCATTGTGATTAAATATGTCTTGGAGCATTGTGTTGACAAGGGCATGGAGCATTGTGAATGAGAAGGCCATGGAGCATTCTGATGACATGCGCCATGGAGCTTTGTGATGACAAGTGCATTGAGCATTGTGATTACAGGGTCTTGGTGCACGGTGATGACAGCTGTCATGGAGACTTATATTGACAAGGCCGTGAAACCTTGTGATGTCAGGTGTCATGGAGCATTGTTATGACAGCGTAGTGGAGCATTGTGATGACAAGGGCATCAGAATTGGTATGAAAAGTTTCATGGATTATTGTGATGAGAGTGGGCATGGAGCATTGTGATGACAAGGTCACGGAACACTGGGTTACATGGGTCATGGAGGATTGTAATGACAAGGGCATGGAACATTGTGATGAGAAGTGCATCGAGCATTGGTATCACAAGCATCATGGAGCTTTGTGATGACAAGTGCATGGAGCAATTTGATGAGAGGGTTCATGGAGCATTGTGATGACAATGGCATGGAGCATTGTGATGCCAATGGTTATGGAGCTTTGTGGTGGCAAATGTCACAGAGCCTTGTGATGACGAGGCTATGGACCATTGTGATGACAAAGGTCATGAATCATTGTGATGACTGGAGTCTCGGAGCATTGTGATGACAGGGGTCATGGTGCATTGTGCTGACAAGTGCGTGGAGCATTGTGATGACAGGGTCATGGATCATTGGTCTGACAAATTTCATGGATTATTGTGATGACAGTGCGCATGGCACACTGTGATGACAAGGGCATGTAGCATTGTGATGCCAAGGTCATGTAGAATTGTGAAGACAAGTCAGGGAGCATTGTGATGACATGTGTCATGGTCCATTGTGATGACAATGGCATGGAGCATTGTGATGCCAAGTGTCATGGAGGATTGTGATGACAAAGGTAATGTTGCATTGTGATGACAAGGGCTTGGAGCATTGTGATGACAAGGGCCATTGAGAATTTTGATGACAAGGTCGTGAAGCATTGTGATGACAAGGGCATGGAGCTTGCTATGACAGGGGTCATGGAGCATTGCGATGACAAGTGCATGGATAATTGTGATGAAAAGTGCACGTAACATTGTGATGAGATGTGTCATGGAGCATTGTGATGACAAGGACGTGGAGAATACTGATAACCAGGGCATGGAGCATTGTGATGGCAAGACCGGGGAGCACTGTGATGAGAAGACCATGGATAATTGTGATGACGGGCGTCATGCAGCTCTGTAATGACAAGGGGCATGGAGCAATGTGATGACAGGGGTCATGGAGCATTGTGATGACAGGGGTCATGGAGCATTGTCATGACAAGGGTCATGGAGCATTCTGATGACGAGCTTGTGGAGTATTGTGATGACAATAGCATGGAGCATTGTGAAGAAAAGTGCATGGAGCATTGTGATGACTGGGGTCATGGAACATTGTGATGGCATGTCTGAGGGAGTATTGTGATGACTAGTGATGGAACATTGTGATATCAGTGGTGAGAGACCATTTTCATGAGAAGTGCATGGCGCATTGTTATGACAAGTTTTATGGAGCATTGTGATGACAAGGATGTGGAGCATTGTGATGACAAGCGCATGGTGCCTTGTGATGACATCGGTCATGGAGCATTGTGATGAGAAGTGTCATGGATCATTGTGATGGCAAGTCCGTGGATCACTTTGATGAGAAGACCAATGATAAGTGTGATGACGAGCGTCATGGAGCACTGTAATGACAAGGGACAAGGAGCATTGTGATGACAGGTGTCATGGAGCATTGTGATAACAGGGTTCATGGAGCACTGTGATGACAAGGGTCATGGAGCATTCGGATGACAAGCTTGTGGAGTATTGTGATGACAATGGCATGGAGCATTGTGATGAAAAGGGCATGGATCATTGTGATGAAAAAAGCATGGAGTCTTTTCATGACAGGTTTCAAGGAGCATTCTGACGACAAGTGTCAGGAAGCATTGTGATTACAAGTGTATTGAGAAATGTCATGAAAATGATCATGGAGCATTGTGATGACAAGGCATGGAGTATTGTGATATCAGACATCATGGAGCACTGTGATGACAAGTGTTATGGAACATCGTGTTTACAGGTGTTTGGAGCATTGTGATGACAGAGGTCATGGATCATTTTGATTTCAAGGAGCATGAGAAATGTGATGACAATGGCATGAATCAATGTGAACCCAAGGTTCATGGAGGATTGTGATGACAATGGTAATGGAGGATTGTGATTACAAGTGCATGGAGCATTGTGATGACAAGGTCATGTAGCATTTTGCTGACAAAGGCATGGAGCATTGTGATGACAATGGTCATGGAGCAATGGGATTAGAAGCATCATGGATCCTTGTGATAACAGGGGTCATGGAGCATTGGGAAGGCAAGGGTATAGATCATTGAGATGAAAAGGGTCATGGAGATTTTTGATGACAAGAGTCCCGGATCACTGTATTGTCAGGTGTCATGGTGCATTGTGGTGACAGTGGTCATGGAACATTGTGATGACAGGTGTCATGGAGCATTGTGATGAGAAAACCATGGAGCATTGTGATGACAAGTCTCATGGAGCAATCTGATGAAAAGGGGCATGGAGAATTGTGATTACAGGTTTCATGGAGCACTGTGATGACAAGGGCATGGAGAATGGTGATGACAAGTCATGTTGCATTTTGCTGACAATGCCTTGGAGCATTCTGATGACATGCGTCATGGAGCTTTGTGATGACAAGCACATGGAGCATTGTGATTACAGTGGTCTTGGAGCATTGTAATGAAATGTGCATGGATCATTGTGAGGAAAAGGCATGCAACCCTGTCATGACAGGTTTCAAGGAGCATACTGAAGACCAGTGTCAGGGAGCATTGTGATGACAAGGGTATTGAACATTGTGTCTACAAAGGTCATGGAGCTTTGTGATGAGAAGACAATGGATAATTGTGATGAGGAGCGTCATGTGGCATTGTGATGACAAGTGATATGGAACACTGTGATCAGAAGGGTTTGGAGCATTGTGATGACAAAGGTCATGGAACATTTTGATTTCATTGTGATGACAATAGCATGAAGCATTATGATGATGGGCATGGTGCATTGTGATGACAGTGTTCATGGAGAATTGAGATGAAAAGGGTCATGGAGCTTTGTGATTACAGGGGTCTTGGAGCATTGTGATGACAAGGTACATGGAGCCTTGTGATGACAATGCTGTGGAATATTGTGATGGCAGGGGTCATGGAGAATTGTTATGACAGGGGTGAGGGAGTATTGTGATGACTAGTGATGGAACATTGTGATATCAGTGGTGAGAGAGCATTTAGATGAGAAGTGCATGGAGCATTGTGATGACAAGTTTTATGGAGCTTTGTGATGACAAGGTTGTGGAGCATTGTCATGACAAGTGCATGGCACATTGTGATGACATGTGTCTTGGAGCATTGTGCTGAGAAGCGCATGTAGGATTGTGATGACAAGGGTCATGGAGCATTGTGCTGACAAAGGCATGGAGCATTGTGATGACAAGTTTTACAGAGCATTGTCATGACGAGGGAATGGACCATTGTGATGACAAAGGTCATAAAGCATTGTGATGAATGGAGTCACGGAGCATTATGATGTGAGGTGTCATGGAGCATTGTGATTACAAGGGCATGGAGCATTGTGATGACAGGGGCATGGAGAATTGGTCTGACGAGTTTCATGGATTATTGGTATGAGGGTGGGCATGGCACATTGTGATGACAAGGGCATGGAACATTTTTATGACAAGGTCATGTAGTATTGTGAAGACAGGTGTCAGGGAGCATTGTGATGACATATGTCATGGTGCTTTGTGATGACAATGGCGTGGAGCATTGTGATGCCAAGTGTCATGGAGGATTGTGATAACAAATGTAATGGAGCATTGTGATGCCAAGTGTCATGGAGGATTGTGATGACAAACGTAATGGAGCACTGTATGACAATTGCTTGGAGAATTGTGATGAAAATTGTCATGGAGCATTGTGAGGACCAGGGCAGGGAGCATTGTGATGGAAATACCGTGCAGCATTGTGATGAGAAGACCATGGATAATTGTGATGACGAGCGTCATGGAGCACTGTAATGACAAGAGGCATGGAGCATTGTGATTACAGGGGTCATGAAGCATTGTGATGACAGGGGTCATGGAGCATTGTGATGACATGGGCCATGGAGCATTCTGATGACAAGCTTGTGGAGTATTTTGATGACAATGGAGCATAGTGATGAAAGGTCATGGAGCATTGTGATGAAAAAGGCATGGAGCCTTTTCATGACAGGGTTCAAGGAGCATTCTGAAGACAAGTGTCAGGGAGCAGTGTGATGACAAGGGCATCGAGCATGGTGATGAGAAGGTCATGGAGCATTCTGATGATATGGGACATGGAGCTTTGTGATGACAAGTGCAAGGAGCATTGTGATTACTGGTGTTTGGAACATTGTGATGAAAAGCGCATGGATCATTGTGATGAAAAAGGCATGGAGCCTTGTCATGACAGGGTTTAAGAAGCATACTGATGACAAGTGGCAGGGAGCATTGAGATGACAAGTGTATTGAGCATTGTGATGACAAAGGTCATGGAGCATTGTGATGAGAAGACCATGGATAATTGTGATGAGGAGCATGATGGGGAATTGTGATGACAAGTGTTATGGAACATTGTGATCACAAGGGTTTGGAGCATTGTGATGACAGAGGTTATGGAGCATTTTGATTTCATTGTGATGACAATAGCATTAAGCATTATGATAATGGGCATGGTGCATTGGAATGACAGAGTTCATTGAGCATTGAGATGAAAAGGGGAATGGAGCATTGTGAATACAGCGGTCTTGGAGCACTGTGATGACAAGGGCATGGAGCATTGTGATGAGAAGGCCATGGAGCATTCTGATGACATAAGTCATTGAGCTTCGTGATGACAAGGGCATGGAGCATTGTGATTACAGGGGTCTTGGAGAATTGTGATGAGAAGTGTCATGGAGCCTTGAGATGATGAGGCCATGGAACATTGTGATGGCAGGGGTCATGGAGCATTGTTATGACACGGGTAATGGAGCCTTTTGATGACAAGGGCATGGAGCATTTGTGTGAAAAGTTTCATGGATTATTGTGATGAGTGTGGGCATGGAGCATTGTGATGTCAAGGGCAAGGAACACGGTGATACATGGATCATGGGGGATTGTAATGACAAGGGCATGGAGCACTGTTATGAGAAGAGCATCAAGCATTGTGATGACAAGCCTCATGGAGCTTTGTGATGACAAGGGCATGGAGCAATGTGATGAGAGGGTTCATGGAGCATTGTGATGACAATGGCATGGAACATTGTGATGCCAAGGGTCATGGAGCACTGGGATGACAAGCGTCACGGAGCATTCAGATTACAGGTGTCATGGAGCATTGAGATGACAAGCGCATGGATCATTTTGATGACAAGTGTCATGGAGCATTTTGATGACATGAGTCCCAGATCATTGTGTTGTCTGGGGTCAGGGAGCGCTGTGATGACAGTGGTCATGGAGCATTGTGATGACAGGTGTAATGGAGCATTGTGATGGCCAGGGCATGGAGCATTGTGATGAGAAGTCCATGGAGCATTTTGATGACATGCATCATGGAGCTTTGTGATGACAAGGGCATGGAGCATTGTGATTACAGTGGTCATGGAACATTGTGATGACAGGGGTGAGGGAGTATTGTGATGACTAGTGATGGAACATTGTGATATCAGTGGTGAGAGAGCATTTTGATGAGAAGTGCATGGAGCATTGTGATGACAAGGTACATGGAGCATTGTGATGTCCAGGTCATGGAGCATTGTGATGGCAAGACCATGAAGCATATTGATGATGAGTGTCATCGAGCACTGTAATGACACGGGGCATGGAGAATTGTGATGTCAAGGGTCAAGGAACATTCTGAAGACAAGCTTGTGGAGTATTGTGATGACAATGGCATGGAGCATTGTGATGAAAAAGGCATAGAGCCTTTTCATGACAGGGTTCGAGAAGCATACTGACGACAAGGGTCAGGGAGCATTGTGATGACAAGTGTATTGAGCATTGTGATGACAAAGGTCATGGAGCATTGTGATGACAAGGGCATGGAGTATTGTGATGACAGGCATCATGGAGCGTTGTGATGACAAGTGTTATGGAACAATGTGATCACAAGGGTTTGGAGCACTGTGATGACAGAGGTCATGAACCATTTTGATATCAAGGAGCATGGAGCATTGTGATGACAGGGGTCATGGAGCATTTTGATGAGAAGATCATGGAGCACTGAGCTGAAAATGTTCATGGAGTATTCTGATGAAAGGGGTAATGGGGCGTTGTGATGACAAGTGTTATGGAACATTGTGATCACAAGGGTTTGGAGCATTGTGATGACAGAGGTCATGGAGCATTTTGATTTCATTGTGATGACAACAGCATGAAGCATTATGATGATGGGCATGGTTCGTTGTGATGACAGGGTTCATGGAGCATTGAGATGAAAAGTTGTATGGAGCATTGTGATTACTCGGGTCATGGAACATTGTGATGACAAGGGCATGGAACATTGTGATGACAGGGGTGAGGGAGTATTGTGATGACTAGTGATGGAAAATTGTAATATCAGTGGTGAGAGAGCATTTTGATTCGAAGTGCATGGAGCTTTGTGATGATAATGTTTATGGAGTATTGTGATGACAAGTTTGGGGAGCATTGTGATGACAAGTGCATGGCGCACTGTGATGACATGGATCATGGAGCATTGTGCTGACAAGCGCATGGAGCATTGTGATGACAAGGGTCATGGAGCATTGTGCTGACAAAAGCATGCAGCATTGTGATGACAAGGCTCAGAGAGCATTGGGATGAAAAGTTCATGGAGCATTTTGGTGACAAAGTTCACAGAACCTTGTGATGACCAGGGCATGGACCATTGTGATGACAAAGTTCATGAAGCATTGTGATGACTGGAGTCACAGAGAATTGTGATGACAAGGGAATGGAGCATTGTGATCACGGGCATGGAGCATTGGTGTGACAATTTTCATGGATTATTGTGATGCCAGTCGGCATTGCACATTGTGATGACAAGGGCATGGAGAATTGTGATGAAAAGGTCATGGAGTATTGTGAAGACAGGTGTCAGGGTGCATTGTGATGGCATATGTCATGTTCCATTGTGATGACAATGGCATGGAGAATTGTGATGCCAATTGTCATGGAGCATTGTGAAGACAAAGGTAATGGAGCATTGTGATGACAAGGGCTTGGAGCACTGTGATGACAATGGTCATGGAGCATTGAGATGAAAAGGGCTTTTGAGAATTTTGATGACAAGTTCGTGAAGCACTGTGATGAAAAGCAAATGGAGCTTGCTATGACAGGGGTCATGGAGCATTGCTATGAAAAGTGCACGGAGAATGTGATTACAAGAGCATGTAACATTGTGATTTGAAGTGTCATGGAGCATTGTGATGGCAAGACGGTGGAGCATTGTGATGAGAAGACCATGGATAACTGTGATGACGAGCGTCATGGAGAACTGTAATGACAAGGGGCCTGGAGCATTGTGATGACAGGGGTCATGGAGCATTGTGATGACAAGTGTCATGGAGCATTCTGATGACAAGCTTGTGGAGTATTGTGATGACAACGGCATGGAGCATTGTGATGAGAAGACCATGGAGCCTTGTGATGAGAAGTCTCATGGAGCATTCTGAGGAAAAGGTGCATGGAGCATTGTGATTACAGGGGTCTTGGTGCATTGTGATTACAAGGGCATGGAGCATTGTGAGAGATGTCCAAGGAGCATTCTGATGACATGCGTCATGGAGCTTTGTGATGACCAGTGCAAGGAGCATAATGATTACATGGGTTTTGGAGCATTGTGATGAAAAGGGCATGGATCATTGTGATGAAAAATGCATGGAGCCTTGTCATGACAGTGTTCAAGGAGCATACTGATGGCAAGTGTCAGGGAGCATTGTGATGACAAGTGTATTGAGCATTGTGATGACAAATGTTATGGAACATTGTGATGAGAAGACCATGGATAATTGTGATGATGCGCGTCAATGGGCATTGTGATGACAAGTGTTATGGAACATTGTGACCACAAGGGTTTGGAGCATTGTGATGACAGAGGTCATGGAGCATTTTGATTTCATTGTGAAGACAACAGCATGAAGCATTATGATGATGGACATGGTGCATTGTGATGACAGGGTTCATGGAGCATTGAGATGAAAAGTGGCATGGAGCATTGTGATTACAGGTGTCTTGGAGCATTGTGATGACAAGGGCATGGAGCATTGTGAATGAGAAGGCCATGGAGCATTCTGATGACATGCGTCATGGAGCTTTGTGATGACAAGGGCATGGAGCATTTGTCTGAAAATTTTCATGGATTATTGTGATGAGAGTGGGCATGGAGCATTGTGATGACAAGGACATGGAACACTGTGATACAAGGGTCATGGAGGATTGTAATGACAAGGTCTTGGAGCATTGTGATGAGAAGGGCATCGAACATTGTGATGACAAGCATCATGGAGCTTTGTGATGACAAGGGCATGGAGCAATGTGATGAGAGGCTTCATGAAGCATTGTGATGACAATGGCATGGAGCATTGTGATGCCAAGTGTCATGGAGCTTTGTGATGACAAAGGTCATGGAGCATTTTGATGACAAGGGAGTGGTGCATTGTGATGATAACGGCATGTAGCATTGTGAAGATAGGGGTCATGGTACATTGTGATGACAGTGGTGAGGGAGTATTGTGATGACTAGTGATGGAACATTGTGATATCAGTGGTGAGAGAGCATTTTCATGAGAAGTGCATGGAGCATTGTGATGACAATGTTTATGGAGCATTGTGATGACAAGGATGTGGAGCATTGTGATGACAACCGCATGGCACATTGTGATCACATCGGTCATGGAGCATTGTGCTGAAAAGCTCATAGAGCATTGTGATGAAAAGTGTCATGGAACATTGTGCTGACAAGCTCATAGTGCATTGTGATGACAAGTGTCATGGAACATTGTGCTGACAAAGGCATGGAGCATTGTGATGCCAAGGGTCACAGAGCATTGTGATGAAAAGTTCATGGAACATTTTGGTGACAAATGTCACAGAGACTTGTGATGATGAGGGCATGGACCATTGTGCTGACAAAGTCTTGAAGCATTGTGATGACTGGAGTCACGGAGCGTTGTGATGACATGTGTCATGGAGCATTGTGATGACAAGTGCATGGAGCATTGTGATGACAGGGGCATGGAGCATCGGTCTGAAAAATTTCATGGATTATTGTGATGACAGTGGGCATTGCACATTGTGAATGCAAGGGCATGGAGCACTGTGAAGAAAAGTTCAAGGACTATTGTGAATTCAGGTGTCAGGGAGCATTGTGATGACCTATGTCATGGTGCATTGTGATGACAATGGCATGGAGCACTGTGATGACAAGTGTCATGGAGGATTGTGATGACAAAGGTAATGGAGCATTGTGATGAAAAGCGCTTGGAGCATTGTGATGAGAAGTGTCATGGAGCATTGTAATGACAAGGGCATGGAGCATTGTGATGACCAAGGCAACTGAGAATTTTGATGCCAACGTCGTGAAACTTTGTGATGACAAGCACATGGAACTTGCTATGACAGGTGTCATGGAGCATTGTGATGACAAGTGCATGGATAATTGTGATGACAATAGCATGTATGTTTGTGATGAGAAATGTCTTGGAGCATTGTGATGACAAGGGACATGGAGCACTGTAATGACCAGGGCATTGAGCATTGTGATTTCAAGACCGTGGAGCATTGTGATGAGAAGGTCATGGATAATTGGGATGACGAGCATCATGGAGTACTGTAATGACAAGGGAAATGGAGCATTTTGATGACAGGTGTCATGGATCATTGTGATGACAGGGGTCAAGGAGCATTCTGATGACAAGCTTGTGGAGTATTCTGATGACAGTGGCATGGAGCTCTGTGATGAAAAGGGCATGGAGCATTGTGATGAAAAAGGCATGGAACCTTTTCATGACAGGTTTCAAGGAGCATTCTGACGACAAGAGTCAGGGAGCATTGTGATGACAAGTGTATTGAGCATTTTGATGACAAATTTCATGCAGCATTGTGATGACAGGCATCATGGAGCGTTGTGATGACAAGTGTTACGGAACATTGTGATCACAAGGGTTTGGAGCATTGTGATGACAGAGGTCATGGATCATTTTCATTTCAAGGAGCATGGAGCATTGTGATGACAAGGGCATGAAGCAATGTGAACCCAAGGTTCACCGAGGATTTTGATGACAATTGGAATGGATTATTGTGATGTCAAGTGCATGGAGCATTGTGATGACAATGTCATGAAGCATTTTGCTGACAAAGGCATGGAGCATTTTGATGACAAGAGTCATGGAGCACTGTGATGACAAGCATCACGGAGCATTGTGATTACAGGGGTCATGGAGCATTGGGATGGCAAGGGCATGGATCATCGTGATGACATGGGTCATGGAGCATTTTGATGACAAGAGTCCCGGATCATTGTGTTGTCAGGGGTCATGGAGCATTGTGATGACAGTGGTAATGGAGCATTGTGATGACAGGTTCATGGAGCATTGTGATGAGAAGGTCATAGAGCATTGGGCTAAAAATATTCATGGAGTATTGTGAAGGCGGGGGTCATGGAACATTGTGATGACAAGGGAATGGAGCATTGTGATGACAAGGTAGTGAAGCTTTGTGATAAGAAAACATTGGAGCCTTGTGTTGCCGAGTCTCATGGAGCATTCTGATGAAAAGGGGCATGGAGAATTGTGATTACATGGGTCTTGGAACATTGTGAAGAAAAGGGCATGGATCACTGTGATGAAAAAGTCATGGAGCCTTGTCATGACTGGGTTCAAGGAGCATAATGACGACAAGTGTCAGGGAGCATTGTGATGACAAGTGTATTGAACATTGTGATGACTATGGTCATGGAGCATTGTGATGAGAAGACCATGGATAATTGTGATGTAGAGTATCATGGGGCATTGTGATGACATGTTTTATGGAACACTGTGATCACAAGGGTTTGGAACATTATGATGACAGAGGTCATGGAGCATTTTGATTTCATTGTAATGAAAATAGCATGAAACATTATGATGATGGGCATGGTTCATTGTGATGACAGGGTTCATGGAGCACGGAGATGAAAAGGGGCATGGAGCATTGTGATTACAGGGGTCTTGAAGCATTGTGATGAGACGTTCATGGAGCATTGGGCTAAAAATGTTCATGGAGAATTGTGATTACAGGGGTCATGGAGCACTGTGATCACAAGGGTCATGGAGCATTGTGACGACAAGCGTCACGGAATATTCTGATTAAAGGTGTCATGGAGCATTGGGATGACAAGGGCATGGATCATTGTGATGACAAGTATCATGGAGATTTTTGATGACAAGAGTCCCGGATCATTGTGTTGTGAGGGGTCATGGATCATTGGGCTGAAAATGTTCATGGAGTATTGTGATGACAGGGGTCATGGAGCATTGTGATGACAAGGGAATGGAGCATTGTGATGACAAGGTCCTGGAGCATTGTGCTGAGAAGACCATGGAGTCTTGTGATGACAATTCTCATGGAGCATTCTGATGAAAAGCGGCATGGAGCATTGTAATTAATGGGGTCTTGGAGCATTGAGATGACAAGGGCATGGAGCATGGTGATGAGAAGACCATGGAGCTTTCTGATGACATGCGTCATGGAGCTTTGTGAAGACAAGCACATGGAGCATTGTGATTACCGGGGTCTTGGAGCATTGTGATGAAAAGGGCACAGATCATTGCGATGAAAAATGCATGGAGCCTTGTCATGACAGGGTTCAAGGAGCATACTGAGGACAAGTGTCAGGGAGAATTGAGATGACAAGTGTATTGAGCATTGTGATGACAAAGGTCATGGAGCATTGTGATGACAAGGCTGTGGAACATTTTGATGACTGGGATCATGGAGCATTGTTATGACAGTGGTAATGGAGCATTGTGTTGACAAGGCCAAGGGGCATTGGTCTGAAAATTTTCATGGATTATTGTGATGAGAGTGGGACTGGAGCACTGTGATGAAAAATGACTGGAACACTGTGGTACAGGGTTCATGGAGGACTGTAATGACAAGGGCATGGAGCATTGTTATGAGAAGGGCATCGAACATTGTGATGATAAGCGTCATGGACATTTGTGATGACAAGGGAATGGAGCAATGTGATGAGAAGGTTCCTGGAGCATTGTGATAACAATGACATGGAGCATTGTGATGCCAAGGGTCATTGAACTTTGTGATGACAAAAGTTATGGAGCATTTTGATGACATGTGTTATGGAGCTTTTTGAGGTCAGGGGTCATGGAGCACTGTGATGATAAGTGCATGTAGTATTGTGATGACAGGGTTCATGGGACATTGTGATGAGAAGGGTGAGGGAGTATTGTGATGACTAGTTTTGGAACAGTGTGATATCACGGGTGACAGAGCATTATGATGAGAAGTGCAGGGAGCTTTGTGATGACAAGCTGGTGGAGCATTGTGTTGACAAGCGCATGGAGCATTGTGATGACAAGTGTCTTTGCGTATTGTGCTGAGAAAGGCATGGAGCATTGTGATGACAAGGGTCATGGAGCATTGTGATGAAAAGTTCATGGAGCATTGTGGTGACAGGTCACAGAGCCTTGTGATGACAAAGGCACTGACCATTGTGATGACAAAGATCATGAAGCATTGTGATGAATGGAGTCATGGAGCATTGTCATGACAGCGGCCATGGAGCATTGGGATGTTAAGGGCATGGAGCATTGTGATGACAGGGGCATGGAGCATTTTGATGGTAAAACCCTGAAGCATTGTGATGAGAAGACCTTGGGTAATTGTGATGACGAGCATCATGGAGCACTGTACTGACAAGGGGCATGGAGCATTGTGATGACAGGTGTCAGGGAACATTGTGATGACAGAAGTCATGGAGCATTGTGATGATAAGGACGTGGAGAATTGTGATGACAAGGGACATGGAGCATTGAGATGACCAGGGCATGGAGCATTGTGATGGTAAAACCCTGAAGCATTGTGATGAGAAGACCTTGGGTAATTGTAATGACGAGCATCATGGAGCACTGTACTGACAAGGGGCATGGAGCATTGTGATGACAGGTGTCAGGGAACATTGTGATGACAGAAGTCATGGAGCATTGTGATGACAAGGGCATGGAGCATTGTGATGACAAGGGCTTGGAGCATTGTGATGACAAGTGTCATGGAGCATTGTGATGACAATGGCATGGAGCATTGTGATGACAACCTCATGGATTATTGTTAAGATAGGTGTCAGGGAGCATTGTGATGACATATGTCATGTTCCATTGTGATGCCAATGACATGGAGCATTGTGATGCCAAGTGTCATGGAGGATTGTGATGACAAAGGTAAAGGAGCTTTGTGATGACAAGGGCATGGATCATTGTGATGACAAGGGCCATTGAGAATTTTAATGACCAGGTCTTGAAACATTGTGATGACAAGCGCATGGAGCTTGCTATGACAGGGGTCCTGGAGCATTGTGATGACAAGCGCAGGCAGAATTGTGATGACAAGAGCATATAATATTGTGAGGAGAAGTTTCAAGGAGCATTGTGATGATAAGGATGTGGAGAATTGTGATGACAAGGGACATGGAGCATTGAGATGACCAGGGCATGGAGCACTGTGATGGTAAAACCCTGAAGCATTGTGATTAGAAGACCTTGGGTAATTGTGATGACAAGCATCATGGAGCACTGTACTGACAAGGGGCTTGGAGCATTGTGATGACAGGTGACAGGGACCATTGTGATGACAGAGGTCATGGAGCATTGTGATGACAAGGGCTTAGAACATTGTGATGACAAGGGCTTGGAGCATTGTGATGACAAGTGTCATGGAGCATTTTGATGACATTGGCATGCAGCATTGTGATGAAAAGGGACATTGAGAATTTTTATAACAATGTCATGAAGCATTGTGATGACAAGCATATGGTGCTTGCTCTGACATGGGTCAGGGAGCATTGCGATGACAAGTGCAAGGAGAATTGTGATGACAAAAGCATTTAACATTGTGATGAGAAGTGTCATCGAGCATTGTGATGACAAAGAGGTGGAGAATTGTGATGACAAGGGACATGGAGCATTGTGATGACCAGGGCATGGAGCAGTGTGATGTCAAGACGGTGGAGCATTGTGATGAGAAGGCCATGGATAATTGTGATGACGAACATCATGGAGCATTATGATGACAAGAGCCTTGGAGCATTCTGACATAAGATATCACTTATGAAGGAAATGTAAACATGGCTACACATGAACAGAATTAGGAAAGAGAACAGAGTCTCACATTTAGAAAACATACTTATGCCTGCTTAAGGGGAAAGGAGATGTGGGGAGATGAACAAAACCAGAGTTTGATATTAGAACAGGTACCGTTGCATAATCCAAATACAGAATAGACAAGACCTACTCCTTCCTCAGTGAACGGGACTCAACAGCCCTATTCCCGCAGAGGAATATATCTGACTAATAAGAATCTTAACACCTACGTATTGATATGTCTCCATAAGTGAATCAAGTTTGTCTAGACCGGCATAAACATGTCAGTGAAAATCAGCTCAACCTCATTATATAAATGAATTTCAAAAACAAAACAAAAAAACAGCGAAATTCTAACACAATTACTTCAGGTGTTCTGATGAATCCTGGAATGACCCTATCTAAAACGACAGCTGGATGAGACATAAGGCTGGACACTTGGGACTGAGAGGATTGGTGAGATTGGATGAGAAAATGGAGACCGTTTAAAGCAATAATGCATGCCACCCATTCCATGGGTCCCAAGTCGACAGGTAAAAGGGAATATCACTACAGTTATAACATGTATGGGAAACGTAGAGAATGGAAACACTGTGAATACGAAAGGATTCTAAAACTCAACTAATAGTCCCTATCCTGGTGCTCCAGTTTGAGTTTCCAACTGCTTTACTATCAAGCTCCCAACTTGGAGTGACAGACCCTTTAACCTCCTGGTTCGCACAGGTTGCCAATTTGGCAGAGGATGAAAGGGAAGAGGGAGAACCAATGAGAGAGTAGCTGTTAGGCATTTGGACTGGCACATGTCACTCTAATTTCCCCTCAGGAAGAAATATTAACCAAAGTCTCAGTCACCAGCCAGGAACCAGTACAGGTCCTCAACCAAAATTGTGGATTTGCTGTCAGCTTACAAAAAACGAGTTGAAAAATGGAGCTCTGGGGCACAGAAACTCAAAAATTGCAGGGTAACGAACGACAACTATAGCCCAAAAATCTTTTGAGGGATGGCAAAGAGGCGGAATTGAAAACGAGACACAATAGCATGAAACAAATTTCAAGAGGTACTTTGGAATCGCCTTTTAAGCACAGCAAGAGGGGCTGATTGTCGACAATGGTGCACTTGGCCAAAAAGTGCATATGAGTTTTCTCCAGAATATATTCAGGAGAAAATGCATATGCCCTTTTTGGCCAAGCAAGCAAAAGGTCAATGCAAATCTGCACTACAAAGCAGTATCACTTCCCACCGGACAAAAGGGACATCCGCAAAATGTGTAAAAACTAGAAAGGCAACACAGGACCTGGAGAACAGGGAGCCTAGTTATGCTGATGGGCGGGATGTAAATTGCCAACTGCCTCTCTGGAAGAATGCATTGTGTTCCCCCAAAAAAGTAAACAACAGAGCTACAGAGCCAAGTGCACTTCCAGTCTAGGGAATATACCTTGGGAAAACTGAAAATCAATAAGACAGAGCCACCCCAAAATTTAGGGCTGCACTGCTTACAAGAACCTCAACTTGGGTACACCTGAAATATCCCAGGAAAGACAAAAATGGTTCAAGAAATTGTGGTACTTACGTACGATGGAATATCTCTCAGCCATGAAATCAATGTCATAAGGCCAGTAGCAGCAAAATGAGTGAATTCAGGTATGATGATTCTAAGGAAAATAAGTCACAGAGAAAAAGAAACTTATCATAAGATATCACTTATGAAGGTCCTGTAAACATGGCTACACATGAAGTGAGTTAGGAAAGAGAACAGAGATCACATTCAGAAAACACCCTTATGCCTTCTTAAGGGGGAAGGAGAGGTGTGGTGATGCATAAAACCAGAGATTGATATTAGTACAGGTACTGTTCCAAAATCCAAATACGGAATAGACAAGACCTAAACTTTCCTCAGTTAAAGTAACTCAAAACCCCATATTTTCCACAGAGGAATACATCTGTCTAGTATAAATCTTAAAACCTATGTATCGATATGTCTCCATAAGGTAATCAAGTGTGTCTAGACTGGCATAAACATGGCAGTGAGAATCAGCTCAAACCCACTAAGAAGGTATTTCAAAAACAAAACAAAAAAGCAGGGAAATTCTTTAAAATTCCTTCAGGGGCTCTGATGAAACCTGGAATGATAATATCTATAATGACAGCTGGATGTGGCATAAGGCTGGACACTTGGGACTGAGAGGATTGGTGAGATTCGGTGAGCAAATGCAGACCATTTAGAGCAATAATGTGTGGCACACATTTCAAGGGTCCCAACTCTCCAGGTTGAAGGGAATATTAATACATCTATAACATGTACGGGAAACAGAGAGAATGGACACACTCTGAATACGAAAGGTTTCTAAAACTCAACTAATTGTCCCTCTCCTGGAGCTCCGGCCTGACATTCCAACAGCTTTACTATCAAACTCCCAACTTGGAGAGACAGCCCCTTTAACCTCCTGGTTCGCACAGGTTGCCAATTTGCAGAGCATGAAAGTGAAGACGGAGAACTAATGAGAGAGTAGCTGTTAGGTGTATGGACGGGCACATGTCACTCTAATTTCCCGGCAGGAAGAAGAATTAACCAAAGTCTCAGCCACCCGCTGGGCACCAGTATAGGTCCTGAAGCAAAATTTGGACTTGCGGTCAGCTCACAAAAAACGAGTTGAAAAATGGAGCTCAGAGGCACAGCAATTCACAAACTGGCAGTGTAATAAAGGACAACTATCGTCCTAAAATATGTTGAGGGAAGGCAACAAGGCAGACTTGAAAGCGAGCAAGAAATGCAGGAAAGAGATTTCAAGAGGTACATTGGAATCAACTTTAAAGCACAGGAAGAGGTGCACAACTTCGACAATGATGCACCTGGCCAAAAAGGGTGTATGCGTTTTCTCCTGAATATATTCAGGTGAAAAAGCATAAGCCCTTTTTGGCCAAACAAGCAAGCAGGCAATGCAAATCTTCACTACAAAGAAGTATCACTTCCCACCAGTCAAAATGGAGATCCGCAAAATGTGTAAAAACCAGAAAGGAAAGACAGGCCCTGGAGAACAGGGAGCCTAGTTATGCTGATGAGCGGGATGTAAAATGCCAACTGCCTCTCTGGCGGAGTGCATTTTGTTCCCTAAATCAAGTAAACAACAGAGCTACAGAGCCAATTGCACTTCTAGTCTAGGGAATATACCTTGGGAAAACTGAAAATCAATAAGACAGAGCCACCACAAAATTTAGGGCTGCACTGCTTACAAGAACTCAACTTGGGTAAACCTTAAATATCCCAAGAAAGACAAAAATTGATCAAGAAATTCTGTTACTTACGTAAGATGGAATATCCCTCAGCCATGAAATCAATGTCATAAGGCCAGTAGCAGCAAAATGAGTTGATTCAGGTACGATGATTCTAAGTGAAATAAGTCACAGAGAAAAAGAAACTTATCATAAGATATCACTTATGAAGGTCCTGTAAACATGGCTACACATGAACTGAGTTACAAAAGAGAAAAGAGCCTCGCATTTAGAAAAAAGTCTTATGCCTGCTTAAGGGGGTAGGAGAGGTGGGGTGATGCATAAAACCAGAGTTTGATAGTAGTATATGTACCGTTCCAAAACCAAATAGAGAATAGGCAAGACTTACACATTCCTCACTAAAAGGGACCCAAAACTCCATATTTCTCACAGAGGAAAATATCTGACTAGTAAGAATCTTAAAACCTATATATTGATATGTCTCCGTAAGGGAATCAAGTGTGTCTAGACTGGCATAAAGATGGCAGTGAGAATCGGCTCAAACTCAGTATAAAAAGGAAATTCAAAAACAAAACAAAAAAACAGGGAAATTCTTTACAATTCCTTCAGGGGCTCTGATGAATCCTGGAATGACCCTATCTACAACGACACTTGGAAGTGGCATAAGGCCGGACACTTGGGACTGAGAGGATTGGTGAGATTCAGTGAGCAAATGCAGACCATTTAAAGCAATAATGTGTGGCACACATTCCTAGGGAACCAAATCTCCAGGTTGAAGGGAATATTACTCCAGCTATAACATGTACGGGAAACCTAGAGAATGGACACACTGTGAATACGGAAGGTTTCTAAAACTCAACTAATTGTCCCTCTCCTGGTTCTCCGGTTTGACTTTCCAACTGCTTTACTATCAATCTCCCAACTTGGAGAGACAGACCCTTTAACCGCTTGGTTCGCACAGGTTGCCAATTTGGCAGAGGATAAAAGGGAAAAGGGAGAACCAATGAGAGAGTAGCTGTTAGGCATTTGGACGGGCACATGTCACTCTAATTTCTCGGGGGGAAGAAGAATTAACCAAAGTCTCAGCCACACGCCGGGAAGCAGTATAGGTCCTGAAGCACAATTTTGGACTAGCAGTCAGCTCACAAAAAACAAGTTGAAAAATGGAGCTCAGGGGCACAGCAATTCACAAAGTGGCAGAGTAATAAAGGACAACGATCGTCCAAAAATCTGTTGAGGGAAGGCAACGAGGCGGACTTGAAAGCGAGCCAGAATAGCATGAAACCGATTTCAACAGGTACATTGGAATCACCTTTAAATCACAGGAAGAGGGGCACAACTTCGACAATGATGCACTTGGCCAAAAAGGGCGTATCCGTTTTCTCCTGAATATATTCAGGAGAAAACGCATACGCCCTTTATAGCCAAGCAAGCAAGCGTGCAATGCAAATCTGCACAACAAAGAAGTATCACTACCCACCAGTCAAAACGGACATCGCAAAATGTGTAAAAACCAGAAAGGCAAGACATGCCCTGGAGAACAGGGTGCCTTGTTATGCTGATGGGAAGGATGTAAATTGCCAACTGCCTCTCTGGAGGAGTGCATTGTGTTCCCTAAAACAAGTAAACAACAGAGCTACAGAGCCAAGGGCACTTCCAGTCACGGGAATATACCTTGGGAAAACTGAAAATCAATAAGACAGAGCCACCCCAAAATTTAGGGCTGCACTGCTTACAAGAACCTCAACCTGGGTACACCTTAAATATCCCAGGAAAGACAAAAATGGTTCAAGAAATTGTGGTACTTACATACGATGGAATATCCCTCAACCATGAAATCAATGTCATAAGGCCAGTAGCAGCAAAATGAGTGGATTTAGGTACGATGATTCTAAGTGAAATAAGTCACAGAGAAAAAGAAACTTAACATAAGATATCACTGATGAAGTTCCTGTAAACATGGCTACACATTAACTGATTTAGGAAGGAGAACAGAGTCTCCCATTTAGAAAACACTCTTTTGCCTGCTTAAGGGGGACGGAGAGGTGGGGTGATGCATAAAACCAGAGTTTGATAGTAGTACAGGTACCGTTTCAAAAACCAAATGAGGAATAGTCAAGACCTACACTTTCCGGAGTGAAAGGGACTCAAACCCCATATTTCCCGCAGAGGAATATATCTGACTAGTAAGAATCTTAAAACCTATGTATTGATAAGTCTCCGTAAGGGAATCAAGTGTGTCTAGACTGGCATAAACATGGCACTGAGAATCAGCTCAAACCCACTATAAAAAGGAATTTCAAAAACCAAAGAAAAAAACGGGGAAATTCTTTACAATTCCTTCAGGATCTCTGATGAAACCTGGAATGACCCTATCTACAACGACAGCTGGATGTGGCATAAGGATGGACACTTGGGACTGAGAGGATTGGTGAGATTTGGTCAGCAAAAGCAGACCATTTAAACAATAATGTGTGGCACACATTCCAAGGATTCCAACTCTCGTGGTTGAAGGGAATTTTACTACAGCTATAACATGTACGTGAAAGCAAGAGAATGGACACACTGTGAATAAGAAAGGTTTCTAAAACTCAAGTAATAATCCCTGTCCTTGTGCTTCAGTTTGAATTTCAAACTGCTTTGCTATCAATCTCCCAACTTCGCGAGACAGCCCCTTTAACCTCCTGGTTCTCACAGGTTGCAAATTAGGCAGAGGATGAAAGGAAAGATGGAGAACCAATGAGAGAGTAGCTGTTAGGCATTTGGACGGGCACATTTCACTCTAATTTCCCGGCAGAAAGAAGAATTAACCAAAGTATCAGCCACACGCCGGGAACCAGTATAGATCCTGAAGCTAAATTTTGGACTTGCGGTCAGCTCACAAAAAACGAGTTCAAAAATGGAGCTCAGGGGCACAGCAATTCACAAATTGGCAGAGTAATAAAGGGCAACTATCGACCAAAAATCTGTTGAGGGAAGGCAACGAGGCATACTTTAAAGGGAGCCAGAATAGCAGGAAACAGATTTCAAGAGGTACATTGGAATCGCCTTTAAAGCACAGGAAGAGGGGCACAACTTCGAAAATGATGCACTTGGCCAAACAGGGCGTATGTGTTTTCTCCTGAATATATTCAGGAGAAAACGCATACACCCTTTATAGCCAAGCAAGCAAGGGGGCAATGCAAATCTGCACTACAAAGAAGTATCACTACCCACCAGTCAAAAGGAACATCACAAAATGTGTGAAAACCAGAAAGGCAAGACATGCCCTGGAGAACAGGAAGCCTAGTTATGCTGATGTGCAGGATGTAAATTGCCAACTGCCTCTCTGGAGGAGTGCATTCTGTTCGCTAAAACAAGTAAAAAACAGAGCTACAGAGCGGACGGCACTTCCAGTCTATGGAATATATCTTGGGAGAAATGAAAATCAATAAGACAGAGCCACCCCAATATTTAGGGCTGCTTTGCTTACAAGAACCTCAACTTGGGTATACCATAAATATCCCAGGAAAGACAAAAATGGTTCAAGAAATTCTGGTACTTACATACGATGGAATATCCCTCAGCCATGAAATCAATGTCATAAGGCGAGTAGCAGCAAAATGAGTGGATTCATGTACGAAGATTCTAAGTGAAATAAGTCACAGAGAAAAAGAAACTTATCATAAGATATCACTTATGAAGGTCCTGTAAACATGGCTACACATGAACTGAGTTAGGAAAGATTACAGAGTAATGAATCTTATCATAAGGTATGACTCATAGCGGGAATGTACACATGGCTACACATGAACTGAATTACTAACACAACAGAGTCACACATTTAGAAATCAATCTTCTACCTGCTTAAGGGGAAAGGCGAAGTGGGGTAATGCATAAAACCACAGTTTTAAATTAGCACAGATACCAATACATAAACCAAGTATGTAATAGACAACACCTACTCCCAGCACAATGAACTGGACTCAACACCCCCTATTCATTGCAGAGGAATATATCTGACTTTAAGTACTTTAAAACATATGTATTCTCATGTCTCCATAAAGGAATCATGTGTGTGTATAACGGCATGGACACTGCACTGAAATTCAGCTAAACCCCCCGTATAAAAATAAATTTCAAAAGCAAAATGCAAAAACAGCGAAACAGAGAGAAATTCTTAAAAATTACGTTCACGGCCTGTGATGCAACGTGGATTGACCAACTTTACACCCACCTCTGGATGAGACATAAGACTGGACACTTGGAGCTGACAAGATTGCTGAGGTTGTGTGAGCAAAAGAACACCACTTAGAGCAATACTTTGTGCTACCCATTCTAGTGGTCCCAACACTCCAGGTTTAAGGGAATCTTCCTACAGTTAAAAATGCATGGGAAACCCAGTGGTTGGTACACTGTGTAATCGGGAAAGTTTTCTAAAAGGTACCTCATTTTTCCTTTCATCGTGCTGGGCTTCGCCATTCCATCTGCATTACTGAAAATCTCCCCACTTGGAGTTTCAGCGGCTTTACCCTCCTGTTATGCACAGTTTGCAAATTGTGCAGAGGATGAACAGGAAGAGGGGAAACAAATGAGAGATTAGCTGTAGGTGTTTGGATGGGCACATGTCTCTCTAGTTTCACCTCAGGAAGAAGAATTAAACAAAGGCTCAGCCTGCAGCCCCGGAACCAGACTAGGGCCTAAAGCCATCCTGCGGTATTGCAGCCAGCTCACAAATAGGCGATTTGAAAAATGGAAATCAGGGGCACAGCAATTCACAAACTTGCAGAGTTATAAGGGACAACTATCATCCAGAAATATATTGAGGTAAGGCAGTGAAGAGGATTTGAATGCAAGGCAGAATTGAAGGAAACAGATTTCAAGAGGTAGATTGGAGTTGTCTTTAAAGCACATGAAAAGTGACAGAACTTCGACAATGATGTCCTTGGCCAAAAAGTGAGTATGTGTATTTTCTTGAACATATTCGGGAAAAAATGCATACGCCCTTTTTGGCCAAGCAAGCCATCAGGCATTGCAAATCCACACTACATAGAAGTGTCACTTACCTCCGGTCCAAAGGGCTATCCGCAAATAGTGTAAAAACCACAAATACAAGACAGGCCAAGGAGAAAAGGGAGCCTGGTTATGCCGATGGACAGAATGTAAATTGTCAACAGCCTTTCTGGAGAACTGTATGTTGTTTTCTAAAACAGAGCTACAGAGCATAGCACACTTCAACTCATGGGCGTGTATTTTGGGTAAACTAAAAATCCACAACAAACAGCCACACCAAAGTTATGGCTGCTCTGTTTACAAGAACCTCAACTTCGGTACACTTTAAATACAACAGGAAAGGAAAAAACATAATGGATAAAGATGTTGTGATACTTATATACAATGGAATGTCACTCAGATATAAAATCAATGTCATAAGGCCAATAGCAGCATAATGAGTGGCTTTAGGTACGATGATGCTAAGTGAAATGAGCCACAAAGAAAAAGAAACTTACTGTAATATATCACTTATAGAGGGAATGTAAACATGGATACACATGAACTGAATTTCAAAAGAGAACAGAGTTACACATTTAGAAAACACACTTATGCCTCCTTAAGGGGAAAGGTGATGTGGGGTGATGTGTAAAAGCAGAGTTTGAAATTAGCACAGATACCATTCCATATACCAAATATGTAATAGACAAGACCTACTCCTTTCTCAATGAACTGGACACAAAACACCCTATTCACTGAAGAGGAATATATCTGACTGCTAATAATCTTGAAACCTATGAATTTATATGTCTCCATAATGGAATCAAGTGTATGCAGATTGGCATAAACACAGATCAAAGGAACAGGACAGAAAGCTCAGAGATAAACCTACATACCTATGGCTATCTCATCTATGACAAAGGAGCTAAGGATATACAATGGAGAAAAGACAGTCTCTTCAGTAATTGGTGCTGGAAATACTGGACCCCTACACATAAAATAATGAAATTAGTACACTCCATAACACCATACACAAAAATAAACTCTAAATTGATTAGAGATCTAAATATAAGACCAGACAATATAAAACACTTAGAGGAAACCATAGGCAGAACACTCTATGACATAAATCACAGCAAGATCCTTTTTGACCCACCTCCTAGAGAAATGGAAATACAAACAGAAATCAACAAATGGGACCTAATGAAACTTAAAAGCTTTTACACAGTACAGGAAAACATAAAAAAGATGCAAAAAAAACCCTCAGAATGGGAGAAAATATTTTCAAATGAAGCAATTGACAAAGGATTAATCTCCAAACTTTACAAGCACCTCATGTAGCTCAATATCACAAAAACAAACAACCCAATCCAAAAACGGGCAGAAGACCTATATAGACATTTCTCCAAAGAAGATATACAGATTACCAAGAAAAACATGAAAGGATGCTGAACATCACTAATCATTATAGAAATGCAAATCAAAGCTACCGTGAGGTATCACCTCACAGCAGTCAGAGTCGCAATCATCAAAAAAAATCTACAAAACAATAAATCCTGGAGAGGCCTTTATTGGAGAAAAGGGAACATACTTGCACTGTGGGTGGGAATGTAAATTGATATGGGCAATAGGGAGAACAGTACGGAGGTTCCTTTAAATAACTATCAATAGAAGTACCAAACGACACAACAATCCAACTACTGTGCATTTGCCTTGCGAAAACCATAATTCAAAAAGAGTTTTGTACGAAAATGTTCATTTCAGCTCTATTTACAATAGCCAGGACATGGAAGCAACCTAAGTGTCCATCGACAGATGAATGGATAAAGAAGATCTGGCACATATATACAATGGAATATTACTCAGGCATAAAAAGAAGCAAAACTGACTTATTTGTACTGAGGTGGATGGACTTAGAATCTGTCCTACACAGTGAAGTAAGTCAGAAAGGGAAAAACAAATACTGTATGTTAACAGAGATATACGGAATCTAATGAAGAAAAAAAAAATTTTGAAGAACTTAGTGGCAGGACAGGATTAAGGACACAGAAGTAGAGAAAGGACTTGAGGACACCGGAAGGGGGATGGGTAGGCTGGGACGAAGTGAGACAGTGGCATGGACATAAATACATTACCAAATGTAACACTGATAGCTACTGGGATGCTGCCACATAGAAGAGGGAGATAACCTCGGTGCTTTGTGACCACCTAAAGGGGTAGTATATGGAGTGTGGGAGGGAGATGCAAGAGAGAGGGGATCTGGTGACATTTGTATATGTATAGCTGATTCACTTTGTTAGACAGCAGAAACAAACACTCCATTGTAAAGCAATTATACTCCAATAAACGTGTAAAAGGAAAAAAAAAAAGAAAGCCCAGGGATAAACCTACACACCTATGGTCAACTAATCTATGACAAAGGAGGCAAGACTATACAATGGAGATAAGACAGTCTCTTCAATCAGTGGTGGTGGGAAATATGGACAGCTACATGTAAAAGAATGAAATTAGAACACTCCCCAACACCATCCATAAACATATATTCAAAATTGATTAGAGACCTTAATGTAAGACTGGACAGTATAAAACTCTGTGAGAAAAACTTACGAAGAATACTCTGACGTAAATCACAGCAAGACATTTTTGATCCACCTCCTATACTAATGAAATAAAAAAGAAAACTAAACAGCTGGGACCTAATGAAACGTAAAAGCTTTTGCAAAGCAAAGGAAACTACAAACAAGATGAAAAGACAACCCTCAGAATGGCAGAAAATATTTGCAAACGAATCAATGGACAATTGCTTAATCTCCAATATATATAAACAGCTCATGCAGCTCAATATTAATAAAACAAACAACCCATTACAAAAATGGAAGAAGATCTAAATAGACATTTATTCCAAGAAGATATAGAGATGGCCAAGACACACATGAAAATCTGCTCAACATCTCTAATTATTAGAGAAATGGAAATCGAAACTACAATGAGGTATCACGTCACACCTGTTAGAATGGGCATCATCAGAAAATCTACAAACAACAAATGCTGGAGAGGGTGTGGAGATAAGGAACCTTCTTCCACTATTGTTGGGAATGTAAATCAATACAATCTCTATTGAGAAGAGTATGGAGGTTCCTTTAAAAACTAAAAATAGAATTACCATATAATCCAGCAATCCCACTACTGGGCATATACCCAGAGAAAACCATAAATCAAAAAGACACATTCACCACAATGTTCATTGCAGCACTATTTACAATAGCCAGGTAATGAAAGCAACCTAAGTGCCCACAGACAGACGAATGGATAAAGATGTGGTACATATATACAATGGAATATTACACAGCAATACATAGGAATGAAATTGGGTCATTTGTAGAGACCTTGATGGATCTAGAGACTGTCATACAGAGTGAAGTAAGTCAAAAAGGGAAAAACAAATATTGTATATTAATGCATATATGTGGAACCTAGAAAAATGGTACAGGTGATCCGGTTTGCAGGGCAGAGATAGAGACACAGAAGTAGAGAACAAACATATGGACACCAAGGGGGAATGCCATGTGAGGGTGGTGGTGGGATGAATTGGGAGACTGGCATTCACATGTGCACACTTATATGTATAAAATAGATATCCAATAAGAACCTGCTGTATAAAAGAAAGAAATAAATTTTAAAAAAATTAAAGATAAATAAATAACATTTAATTAAAAAAAACAAAAAAATGTTTTTCCCTTCATATAGACTTCTTTATATTAATGCATTATTTCCATGTTTATATTTGTAATTTAAAAAAAAAGAGGAATAAATAAAATCTACCTTGAACCAAAAAGAAAGAAAGAAAAAAAAAAAACAGAACCTACCAGTTATACAGAGGAAAATTGTATCAGGGCACTTGCTCCCCTGGTAAAAATTCTTAAGTTGGTCAGAGGTGTGAAATGGTCTCACATGCAGTCAGCAGCGCTCCCCCCCACAAGGAGCGTCCTCATTGCAAAGCAGGGGGACTGTTTCGAGGCGTCTGTGAGTAAATGTGAGCTGAGCCCCAGTCCTGCTGCAGCTGAACTCTTCCCACCCTTTCCAGGTAAAACACCTGAATATGTACAAGAACTTGCAAGCCTAGAGGAAGGGATGTGGAGTCACACAAGCGACAGCACGTAGGCCGACTTTGTGCCTGCAGGCCAGCCAGGATGGTCCTGGCACCAGATGCTCTTCTGGAAGCTTTCCATTTCCCTGCCTGAGATACCCATCCTGCCACGGCCCCCACTGCTTTTTTACTTCCTCACCACTGCCTTGGGAGAAATTCCAGCAGCAGGTATGGGTGACACATCTTCTTCTTTAGCAGGTGGCAGCCTGGCAACTCCTGCAGAAAGTCCATCAGAGCCCCCCTCAAACTGGGCCACCCACAAAGACACGGCCCCTCACTCCCTCCCACCACCCCAGCCCCGACACTGCTGACCGGGCAGAGAATATGGCGCCAGGCACAGCAACAGGGTCTCTTGCTGACTGGAGAGGTGTTTACATTGACCTCAACCCAGGAACACCTGGGGAGGGCTGGCAGGCAGTGTCAGGCTGCCCAAATCAGCCAATCCTCACCCCTCAGGGGCTAACAGTTGCAGAAAATGAACCTTGCTAAACAGGCCAGGCCCAAGGAACAGGTGTGGGCTCCTGCGAGTCAGGATAGACAAGGGGCTGCAGCTGCGGCTTGTTTTCTTATCATTTTATCTGGTCTATGAGTGGAAAACAAATTCAAGAAGACCCTATCCTAATGAGAGGAACCCAGGAGTCAGGGAGAGGAGTGATGGTGGGTGGAGACAGAGGCCTGGTGCCCTGGCTGCAGTGGAAGTGTCTGGAAGACCAGGCAGAGACAGGATGCACAGAGTGATACCCAGGGTCACAGACCTCTCAGAGCTGCTGTTTCTTAGTTCAAGTCCTGCTCTGAGGTGTTCTGTGTCAGCTGTGAGCGACGGGTGAGCTGGGGGTTCTCTGCAAGGTGGGCTATGTGCACAGTTCCTGTGTGTCCAGCCCTGCTGGGGTACCGGCCCAGGGGAGCTCTGTATCCTGGGAAGGGCATGACTAGGAGAGCCCCATGGGCTGCTGGGTAGCTGCACAGGTGAGCTCCATACCCTGGGAGGGACTTGACCACGAGAGCCCCGTGGGCTGTGGGGTGGGCGGCGCAGGCCAGGTGAGCTCCATATCTGGGATTGGCCTGACCAGGAGAGCCCCATGGGCTGCTGGAGACCTGTTAAAGAATATCAGGACAGTCAGTGAAGCCACCGAGGATATACATCGAGTAGCTCCTATTTCCTACACCCTGCTGGTCATTCTACCATCCACCAGGCCATGGCATTCTGTATTAGACTTCAATGATGACTTCTTCTGTATTCCATTCATCTCAGAGTCACAAGAACTTTTGTCTTGTGAGTGGCAGGACACAACATGCAACAAAAGCAATAATGCTGGGCCGTCCTGCCCCAATGGTTCAAAAATCCCCACACCATCATTGGGGAAATGTCCTCTAAAGACCTAAAAGTTCTACCTCTGTAAAAGGGAACCCTCCTTCAATATGCAGATGACATTCTGATCGCCTGGCCTACTAAAGACGCCTCTGCACTTCCTACCCAAGAAAGGATAGAAGGTGTCCAAGGAAAAGGCTCAATTATCCCAGGCTAAGGTGACATGCCTGGGCTTCATTCTCACAGATATTCGGAGAAACGCATCCCAGGATAGGGAAGAAGCCATTTGCAGCCTTACCTCTTCTAAAACTAGAAGACAGCTTAGGGGTTCCTGGGGAGGCCAAGGTTTTATGCATCTGGATCCCTAACTACAGTCTAATACCTGGGCCTCTACATGAAACACTGACACGAAATGATGATGATTCTTTTGAATAGAATCCAGAAGCAGCCTTTCAAGAATGGAAAGAGCAGTCAATTCAGGCCCTTGCCCAGGAACTCCCTAATTTAGCTAAACCCTTTGACCTTTACATACCCGGTCAAAGGTTAATCGCCCTTGGAGCCTTAGTGCAAAAACTGGGACCACTTGAAATGGAGCAACACAAGAATGCCCTTCAGGTATGATAAACTATGGTCACCAAGGGCTTTGCCCACTGCCCCATCAGGCCAGGATACTGGGGTATCTAAAAAGCTGGAAATCAGCAGCCCGCAATGCCAGCTCCCTCCTAAGGGAAAAGGAACCCACGTGGTGATCCTAACCACCCAACATGCCCTGAAGTTGCAGGGGTCGCGCTGCGGACACACTGACCTAGAGTGAGGAGGCCCTCCAACTCCAAACTCCAGAGAGACAAACGGGGGCAATGGGCCCCCAAGATGACTCCTGTGACCATCACTTGACCTGGAGTTTCTCTCAGAAAACAAGTCTGTGCCCCGAAAGAGCAGACTACAGCTTGCAGGACTTACTGCACCCAGACGTGAGCTAACAAGCTTGGTGGAGGAAACGTATATCACGATTTCACCATAGAAAACCCTACAGACACCACGGTGATGGTGGCCAATATGACCGGCTGGACTGCTGGCTTCTTCAAAAGGCAGTTGACTCAGTGGACGTCATGGTCCTGGATCACCACTGACCCTGGACTGTCTGGGAGTTGAGCGGGCAGGGCTTTGACACATGGTGCTGTTTGTACATTAATTCAGGGACCTAATTAAAGAAAGCACAGACTACTGGTCAGAGCATCTAGGCTGGCAAATCCATCAGCCTAAGTTCACCGAACAAATGTGGGGTGGGGTGAAACCTGCCACAACAGCATCTCTGTGCATCTCTTTCCTGGACCCTTAAAGGTCATTAGAATCTATAACACTTCCAATGCTCGTGCTCAGGTGGACGAGCAGTGAGGCAGGAGTCCTTGGGACAATCAACCTCACCTGGAGGCTGCTGGGGAGAAGTTTTGCCCCTCCCCCCGTGTATGAGGTCTCCCACCTCAGCATGAAGCAGTTACAAAAGAGGTGTCTGCACCCTCAGCACCCCAAGAATGAGGAACGGGACAAAAAGCAGAGGAGGTGTTCATCTCCGGCAACGTTCATTAAAAATTCCTGGGAGATAAAAAGAGAATCTGGGCAATAAAATAAAGTCTAACCTGTTTTTCCTTTGTGCTTTGTCTAATTTCACGTGCTCCTAGGGTTCCGCATGCAGAGGTCCCACACCCGGCACTTCAGACCCGATTACCTAGTGCAGAATGGCTGGGTCGACACCTCAGCTAGCGGGGTCCCATGGAGACTCTGCGACATAGAGCCTGAGCTGCAGCCAACCCAGCCCTCGAGAGCTCCATCCCCTCCCTCCTGCTGACGCTGCTGGGACCCCTACACAGCAGCCCAGCTCACAGCCCGTGGGGGAGTGCACGCTCTCACCTCTCCATTCTGTTTTCAATATATAAAGTTTCCTTTGCTTCTGAACCAAACTCAGTCTTGATCTGTTTGCTCCAATGACACTGGGCACAGGGACTCCTCTTGGGGTCCACTCTGGAGGATCAGTAACAGAAATTGAGAACATTGTAACTTCAATGAACAGATGTGTGAGCCAAACTGTAGTCAACCTAGAGCAGTGTATAAGGCTCGGGTAAAATAAGATGTTTCTAAGACTTACATCTGATATTTCCATCACTTTATTATAAGCAAGTTTAGTGAAGACGTCTGTCTTATTTGTCAGGTCAACATTAGAGAAATGAAGTGATTTATTCCCAAGGATGTACATCGAATACTCTTGGCTGAAGCTTTAATCTTGTTTTGAATGCTTTTCCATTGAAAATGATACCTCTCTTTCAGCTTCCCCATTTCTGAGAAGTACAAAATCTTATAATTTATTATTACCAAAGGGGAAAGGTAGGTGAAGGGATAAATTAACAGTTTGGGATTAACACATACACACTGCTATGTATAAAACAGATCATCAACAAGGAACTACTGTATAGCACAGGGAACTACACTGAATATTTTGCAATAACCTTTAAGGGGAAATAATCTGAAAAAGAATAGATATTTTTATTGACATCATGTATCAATGACAGATAAAATGTAACCTAAGCAAGGCCGATGGTGAGCACTTCTGACTCTGAAGATTTAAATCATCTAAAGTTTGGACTCTGTCTAATTCCCAAGGCCCTTAATGGACATATATGTAGCCATAGCTTAAAAATTCCCCAGTTTGTTGTTCAGGGAGGCATTGATTTGGAAAACTCCCTGGTGTTCTCCTTACATGCACGGGACCATTCCTACGGCTAAAACATGCCTGTCACACCTAGAGGATGGTACACCATTTGATCGGAAACAGTTTGGAAAAGGCACCTCATCTCCTCATCGCCTGGTGCTCGGGTTCACCCCTCCAGCATCTTTCCTAACAATCTCCTCACTTGGTGATATCAGCACCGTCAAAATCCTGTTGAACACAGTTTGGAATTTGTCCAGAGGATGAAGCGGAAGGATGAGAAAAATTTAGAGACAAGTCCTAGGTGTTCGGACAGGCACATGCCACTCTAATTTCCAATCCGGAAGACAAATTCATCAAAGGCTAGAATTGCCCACGAAAACAGAATAGGGCTAGAGGAAATCCCGCTGTTTTGTGTCCAGTTTCCAAAAACACAAGTTGAAAAATGGAACTCACGGGCACTAAAATTCATGAAACTGCATAGTTGAAAATATCTATCATCAAAAAATGTCTTGAGGTAAGTCACAGAAAAGGACTTGTAAGCAAGGGAGAGTGGCAGGAAACAGATTTGAAGATGTGGAAAGGACTCCCCATTAAAGCACAAGAAAAGGGGCTGAACATCGCCAATGATGCAGTTGGCCAAAAAGGGCGTATGCATTTTTTCTGAATATATTCAAGAAAAGGCCATACACACGTTTTATCCAACCAAACAGGTGGGCACTGGAAATCAATACTACAAAATGTATCACTTCACATCAGTCAGAAGGGTCATCCACATAAAGTGTAAACACCCGAAATGCAGGACAGGGTGAGGAGAAAAGGGAGCCCTGTGAGGCTGATAGTGGAAATGTAATTTGCCAATGGCCACTCTGGAGAAGTGTATTGTGTTTTCTAAAACATCTAAAAAATGAGCTACAGAGCATAGGGCACTTGCACTCATGGGTGTATACCTTGGGAAAAACAAAAATCGACAGGAAACAGGCACCCCAACGTTTACCACCTCTCTGTTAAAAAGGGCCTCAATTTCGATATAACATAAATGTCCCTGGAAGGATAAAATGGATAAAAGAGATGGGGTACTTATGTAGAGTGGAATATTACTCATCCAGAAATCAATGAAATAAGGCCAGTTGTAACAACTCTAGAGGAGATACATACGATCATTCTAAGTGACGTATGTCAGAAAGAAAAAGACACATATCATAAGATGTCACTTAAAGGTGGAATCAAAAATGGCTACACATGAAATAAATTACAAAACAGAAACATAGTCAAATATGTAGAAAATAGACGTAAGGCTGCTAAATGGGAAAGGTGGGGAAGGGTGAGGTATTATCCAGGAGGTTGAAATTAGCAAAGATACCATTCTAAGTACCAAATTGAATAACTGACAATGCCTACACGGTACCTCAAAGAACTGCACTCAGCCCACTCAAGTCACTGGAAAATAATACATATGACTGGTAAGCATCTGAAAAAGAATTTATTGTTGTCTCACAGTACATGAATCAAGTGAATGCACAGCAGCAAAAAACAGAGCTTTGAAAATCAGTTGTAACCAATATAAAAATAAATTTAAAAATATGTATAAAAACAGTGAGACAGACAAAACTTCTTACAACTTTTGTTGAAGGGCTACGATGTAACATGGATTGAACACATGTAGACCCACAGCAGGATGATATATAAGGCTGGAATCTATGCACGCTAAGACATGTTAGAGAGGCTGGGTGAGGAAATGCCGACCTTTTAAAGTAATACAGCCTGGTTCCATTCCATGGGTCCCAAATCTGCAGGTTCAAGGGAATCTTCTGACAGCGAAAACATGCCTGGAAAACCAAGATGAACGTACACCGTGTGCTCAGGAAAGGTGTCTAAAATGCACCTCATTTTTGATCTCCTGGTGCTGGGGTTCGCCATTCCAGCCACATTACTAACAATCTCCCCACTTGGAGAATCAGCACCTTTAACCTCCTGTTTCACACAGTTTGCAATTTGTGCAGAGGATAAACGGGAAGAGGGGGAACCAATGAGAGACTAGCTGTAGGAGTTTTGACAGGCACATGTCACTCTAATTTCCCATTAGGAAGAAGAATTAACCAAAGGCACAGCCTGCCTCCCCAGAACCAGAATAGGGCGGGAAGCAATACAATGGTTTGGCGGCCAGCTCACAAAAAATGCGAGTTGAAAAATGGAGCTCAGGAGCAGACAATTCAAAGACCTGCAAAGATATAAATGATAACCAACATCCAAAAATATATTCAGGTAAGGCAACGAAGAGGATCTGAATGAGCGGCAGAATTGCAGGAAACAGATTTCAAAACGTAGATTGTACTCACAGGTAAATCATATGAAAAGCAGCAGAATTTCTAAAATGATGCAGTTGGGCAAAAGGGTGTATGCGTTTTTTTCGTGAATATCTTCAGGAAAAAAACACATACAGAGTTTTTGGCCAACCAAGCAAGCGGGAAATGCAAGTCTGCTCAACAAAGAAGTTTCAATTTCCACTGCTCAGAAAGGCCATCCAAAAAATGTGTACAAAGCAGAAAAGCAGGAGAGGCCATGGAGAACAGGGAGCTACTCACGCTGATGGGTGGGGTATAAATATCCAAGAGCCACTCTGAAGAAGTGTATGCTGTTTCCTAAAACATCTAAAATACAAAGCCCCCGAGCAAAGGGGACTTCAACTCATGGGCATATGACTTGGGAAGACTAAATATCAACAAGACACAGGCACCCCAAAATTTAGGGCTGCTCTGCATACAAGAACCTCCACTTCGGTTCACATAAAGTATGCCAGGAAAAAGAGAAATGCATAAAGAACTTGTGGTAATTTTGTACAACGGAATATCACTCAGACGTGATATCAATGCCATAAGGCCAGTAGCAGCATAATGAGTGGATTAAGGTACGATGATTCTAAGTGCAATAAGTCACACAGAAAAAGAATCTAATCATAAGATATCACTTATAGAGGTAATGTCAACATCACAACACATGAACTGAATTAGGAAAGAGAACAGAGTCTCACATTTAGAAAACACTCTTATGCCTGCTTAAGGGGAAAGTAGAGGTGGGGTGATGCATAAAACTAGAGTTTGATGTTAGCACAGGTACCATTCCATAAACCAAATACAGAATAGACAAGACCTACACTTTCCTCAGTGAACGGGACTCAACACCCCTATTCCACGCACAGGAATATATCTGACTAGTAAAAAATCTTAAAACCTATGTATTGATATGTCTCTGTAAGGGAATCAATTGTGTCTAGACCGGCATAAACACGTCCGTGAAAATCAGTTCAACCCCATTATAAAAATGAATTTCAAAAACAAAACAAAATAACAGCGAAATTCTTACACAATTCCTTCAGGGGTTCTGATGAAACCTGGAATGACCCTATCTGCAAAGAGAGCTGGATGAGACATAAGGCTGGACACCAGGGAATGAGAGGACTGGTGAGATTGGGAGAGAAAATGCAGACCCTTTAAAGTAGTAATGCATGCCACCATTCCATGGGTCCCAAATCTCCAGGTAGAAGGGAATATCACTACAGTTATAACATGTATGGGAAACCTAGAGAATGAACACACTGTTTTGGCGAAAGGTTTCTAAAAGTCTCCTAATTTTTCCTCTCCTTGTGCTCCAATTTGGCATTCCAACTGCTTTACTATCAATCTCCCAACTTTGGAGAGTCAACCCCTAAAACCTCCTGGTTCGCACAGTTTGCTAATTGTGCAGAGGATGAAAGGGAAGAGGGAGAACCAATCAGAGAGTAGATGAAGGCATTTGGACGGGCACATGTCACTCTAATTTCCCATTCAGGAAGAACAATTAACCAAAGCCTCAGCCAACAGCAGGGAATCAGTATAGCCACCCCTGGAACCAGTATAGGTCCTGAAGCAATATTGTGGATTTGCGGACAGCTCACAAAAATGGGATTTCAAAATTGGAGCTCAGGGGCACAGAAATTCACAAACCTGCAGTTATAAAGAACTACTCAATTCCAAAAATCTGTTGAGGAAAGGCAAAGAAGTGGACTTGAAAATGAGGCAGAATTGCACAAAACATATTTCAAGAGGTAAATTAGAATCACCTTTAAAGCTCAGGAAAAGCATCACAACTTCGACAATGATGCACTTGGCCAAAAAGGGCATATGACTTTTCTCCTGAATTCAGGAGAAAACGCATACGACCTTTTTGGCCAATCAAGCAAGCGCACAATGCAAATCCACAGTACAAAGAATTGTCACTTCCAACCGGTAAAAAGGGATATCTGAAAATCTGTAAAAACCACAAAGACAAGAGAAAGATGACAAGGGCATGAAGCAATGTGATCCCAAGGGTCATGGAGGATTGTGATGACAAGTGCATGGAGCATTGTGATGACAAGATTATGTAGCATTTGCTGACAAAGGCATGGAGAATTGTGATGACAAGGTTCATGGAGCACTGTGATGACAAGCCACAAGGAGCACTGTGATTAGAGTGGTCATGGAGCACTGGGCTGACAAGGGCATGGATCATTGTGATGACAAGGGTCATGGAGCATTTTGATCACAAGAGTCCCAGATCATTGTGTTGTCAGGGTTCATGGAGCGTTGTGATGACAGTGGTCCTGGAGCATTGTGATGGCAGGGATCATGGAGCATTGTGATGAGAAGGTCATGGATCATTGGCCTGAAAATGTTCATCTAGTATTGTGATGACAGGGGTCATGGAGCATTGTGATGACAAGGTACTGGAGCATTGTGATAAGAAGACCATGGAGCCTTGTGATGACAAGTCTCATGGAGCATTCTGATGAAAAGGGGCATGGAGCATTGTGATTACAGGGGTCTTGGAGCATTGTGATGACAAGGGCATGGAGCATTGTGATGAGAAGGACATGGAGCGTTCTGATGACATGCATCACGGAGCACTGTGATGACAAGGGTATGTAGCATTGTGATTACAGGGGTCTTGGAGCACTGTGATGAAAAGGGCATGGATCATTGTGATGAAAAAGGCATGGAGCCTTGTCATGACAGGGTTCAAGGAGCATACTGACGACAAGTGTCAGGGAGCATTGTGATGACAAGGGTATTGAGCATTGTGATGACAAAGGTCATGGAGCATTGTGATGAGAAGACCATGGATAATTGTGATGACGAGCGTCATGGGGCATTGTGATGATAAGTTTTATGGAACATTTTGATCAGAAGGATTGGAAGCATTGTGATGACAGAGGTCATAGAGCATTTTGATTTCATTGTTATGACAATAGCATGAAGCATTATGATGATGGGCATAGTGCATTTTGATGACAGGGTTCTTGGAGCAGTGAGATGAAAAGGGGCATGGAGCATTGTGATAACAGCAGTCTTGGAGCATTGTGATGACAAGGGCATGGAACATTGTGATTACAGGGGCCGTGGAGCATTGTGATGACAAGGGTCATGGAGCCTTGTGATGACAAGGCTGTGGAACATTGTGATGGCAGGGGTCAGGGAGCATTGTTATGACAGGGGTAATGGAGCATTGTGATGACAAGGGCATGGAGCATTCATCTGAAAAATTTCATGGATTATTGTGATGAGAGGGGGAAGGAGCATTGTGATGACAAGGGCACGGAATACTGAGATACATGTGTCATGCAAGATTGTAATGACAAGCGCATGGAGCATTGTGATAAGAAGGACATCGAGCATTTTGACGTCAAGCGTCATGGAGCTTTGTGATGACAAGGCCATGGAGCAATGTGATGAGAGTGTTCATGGAACATTGTGATGACAATGGCATGCAGCATTGTGATGCCAAGGGTCATGGAGCTTTGTGATGACAAAGGTCATGGAGCATTTTGATGACAAGTGTGTGGTGCACTCGGTTGTGAAGGGCGGGGAGCATTGTGATGACAGGGTCATGGAACAATTTGATGAAAATTGTCATGGAACATTTTGATGAAAGTGGTTATGGAACGTTGTGATGTCAGGGGTCCTGGAGCATTTTGATGAAAAGGGTCATGGAGCATTTTGATGACAGGGGTTATGGAACATTGTGATGTCAGGGGTCATCGAACATTGTGATGATAAGTGCATGTAGCATTGTGATGACAGGCGTCATGGAACATTGTGATGACAGGGGTGAGCGAGTATTGTGATGAGTAGTGATGTAACATTGTGATATCAGTGGTGAGAGATCATTTTGATGAGAAGTGCATGGAGCATTGTGATGACAAGGTTTATGGAGCACTGTGATGAAATGATTGTGGAGCACTGTGATGAAAACTGCATGGCACATTGTGATGACATGGGTCATGGAGCATTGTGCTGAGAAAGGCATAGAGCATTGTGATGACAAGGGTCAAATAGCATTGTGATGAAAAGTTCATGGAGCATTGTGGTGAAAAATGTCACAGAGATTCGTGATGACGAGGGCATGTACCATTGTGACAACAAAGGTCATGAAGCATTGAGATGACTGGAGTCACGGAGCATTGTGATGACAGGGGTCATGGAGCATTGTGATAACAAGGGCATGGAGCATTGTGATGACAAGTGTCATGGAGGATTCTGATGACAAATGTAATGGAGCATTGTGATGACAATCGCTTGGAGCATTGTGATGACAAGGGTCAGGGAGCATTGTACTGACAAGTGCATGGAGAATTGTGATGACAAGTGTCATGCAGCACTCTGATGACAAGCTTGTGAAGTATTTTGATGACAATGGCATGGAGCATTCTGATGACATGCGTCATGGAGCTTTGTGATGACAAGGGCATGGAGCAATGTGATGAGAGGGTTCATGGAGCATTGTTATGACAATGGAAAGGAGCATTGTGATGCAAAGGGTCATGGAGCTTTGTGATGACAAAGGTCATGGAGCATTTTGATGACAAGCGCGTAGTTCATTGTGATGAGAAGTGCAGGGAGCATTGTGATTACATGGGTTATGGAGCATTGTGCTTACATGTGCATCGAGCATTGTGATGACAAATGTCATGGAGCATTCTGCTGAAAATTGCATGGAGCTTTGTGATGACAAGGGACACAGAGCATTGTGATGAAGAGTTCATGGAGCATTGTGATGAGAATCATGGAGCAATGTGATGAAATGTATCATGGAACATTTTGATGACAGTGGTTATGGAACATTGTGATGTCAGGGGTCATGGAGCATTGTGATGAAAAGTGTCATGGAGCATTTTGTGACAGGGGTTATGGAACATTGTGATGTCAGGGGTCATGGAGCATTGTGAAGATATGGGCATGTAGCATTGTGATGATATGGGCATGTAGCATTTTGATGACTGGGTTCATGGAACATGGTGATGATGGCGTGAGGGAGTATTGTCATGACTAGTGATGGAACATTGTGATATATGTGGTGAGAGAGCATTTAGATGAGAAGTGCATGGAGAATTGTGATGACACGTTTTATGGAGCATAGCGATGAAAAGGATGTGGAGCATTGTGATGACAAGCGCATGGCGAAATGTTATGACATGGGTCATGGAGCATTGTGCTGACAAGTGCATGGAGCATCGTGATGACAAGCGTCATGGAGCATTGTGCTGACAAAGGCATGTAGCATTGTGATGACAAGGCTCATAGGGTTTTGTGATGAAAAGTTCATGGAGCATTGTGGTGACAAAGGTCACAAAACCTTGTGTGACGAGGGCATGGACCATTGTGATGACAAAGGTCATGAATCATTGTGATGACTGGAGGCACGGAGCACTGTGATGACAAGGGCATGGAGCACTGTGACGACAGGGGCATGGAACATTGGTCTGACAAGTTTCATGGATTACTGTGATGACAGTGTGCATGACGCATTGTGATGACAAGGGTATGGAGCATTGTGATGACAAGGTTATGGATTATTGTGAAGACAGGTGTCAGGGAGCATTTTGATGACTTATGTCATTGTCCATTGCGATGACAATGGCATGGAGTGTTGTGATGCCAAGTGTCATGGAGGATTGTGATGACAAATGTAATGGAGCATTTTGATGACAAGGGCTTAGAACATCGTGATGACAAGGGTCATGGAGCATTGTGATGACAAGAGCTTGGAGCATTGTGATGACAAATGTCACAGAGCCTTGTGTGACGAGGGCATGGACCATTGTGATGACAAAGGTCATGAAACATTGTGATGATTGGAGTCATGGAGCATTGTGATGGCATCGGTCAGGGAGCATTGTGATGACAACGGCATGGAGCATTGTGATAAAAGGGGCATGGAACATTGGTCTGACAAGTTTCATGGATTATTGTGATGACAGTGGGCATGGCACTTTGTGATGACAAAGGCATGGAGCACTGTGGTGACAAAGGTCACAGAGCCTTGTGTGACGAGAGCATGGACCATTGTGATATAAAATGTCATAAAGCATTGTGATGACTAGTGTCACGGAGCATTGTGATGACAGGCGCATGGAACATTGGTCTGACAATTTTCATGGATTTTTGTGATGACAGTGGGCATGGCTCATTGTGATGACAACGACATGGAGCATTCTGATGACAAGGTCATGGAGTATTGTGAAGACAGATGTCAGGGAGCATTTTGAGGACATATGTCATGGTCAATTGTGATGACAATGGCATGGATTATTGTGATGCCAAGTGTCATGGAGCATTGTGATGACAAGTGTTATGGAACATTTTGATCAGAAGGGTTTGGAGCATTGTGATGACAGAGGTCATTGAGCATTTTGATTTCCTTGTGATGACAATAGCATGAAATATTATGGTGATAGGCACGGTGCATTGTGATGACATGTTTCATGAAGCATTGAGAAGAAAAGTGGCATGGAGCACTGTGATTACACGGGTGTTGGAGCATTGTGATGACAAGGGCATTGAGCATTGTGATTACAGGGGTCTTGGAGCATTGTGATGACAAGGGTCATGGAGGCTTGTGATGACAAGGCCGTGGAACACTGTGATAGCAGGGGTCATGGAGCATTGTTATGACAGGTGTAATGGAGCACTGTGATGACAAGGGTATGGGGCATTGGTCTGAAAAGTTTCATGGATTATTTTGATGAGAGTGGGCATGGAGCATTGTGATGACAAGGGCACGGAACACTGTGATACATAGATCATGCAGGATTGTAATGACAAGGGCATGTAGCATTGTTTTGAGAAGGACATCGAGCATTGTTTTTACAAGAGTCATGGAGATTTGGGATGACTAGTGCATGGAGCAATGTGATGAGAGGCTTCATGAATCATTGTGATGACATTGGAATGGAGCATTGTGATGCCAATGGTCATGGAGCTTTGTGATGACAAATGTCATGGAGCATTTTGATGACATGTGTTATGGAGCATTGTGAGGTCAGGGGTCATGGAGCATTGTGATGAAAAGGGTCATGGAGCATTTTGATTACATGGGTTATGGATCATTGTGATGTCAGGTGTCATGGAGCACTGTGATGATAAGGGCATGTAGTATTGTGATGACAGAGGTCAGGGAAAATTGTGATGACAAGGGTGAGGGAGTATTGTTATGACTAAGATGGAACATTGTGATATCAGTGGTGACAGATCATTTTGATGAGAAGTGCATGCAGCATTGTGATGACAAGCTGGTGGAGCATTTTGCTGACAAGCGCATGGAGCATTGTGATGACAAGGGTCATTGAGTATTGTGCTGAGAAAGGCATGGAGCATTGTGATGACAAGGGTCATGGAGCATTGTGATAAAAAGTTCATGGAGCATTGTGGTGACACAGGTCACAGAGCCTTGTTATGAGGAGGGCATTGACCATTGTGATAACAAAGATCATGAAGCATTGTGGTGAATGGAGTCACGGAGCATTGTGATGACAGGGGTCATGGAGCATTGGGATGTCAAGGGCATGGAGCATTGTGATGACAGGGGCATGGAGCAATGGTCTCACAAATTTCATGGATTATTGTGATGACAGTGGGCATGGTGCATTGTGATGAAAAGAGCATGGAACTTTGTGATGACAACGTCCTGGATTATTGTGAAGACAGGTGTCAGGAAACAATGTGATGACATATGTCACGGTCCATTGTGATGCCAATGACATGGAGCATTGTGATGCCAAGTGTCATGGAGGATTGTGATGACAAAGGTAAAGGAGCATTGTGATGATCAGGACATGGAGCAATGTGATGGCAAGACCGTGGAGCATTGTGATGAGAAGACCATGGATAATTGTGATGACAAGCAACATGGAGCTTTATGATGAAAAGAGCCATGGAGCCTTCTGACATAAGATATCACTTATGAAGGAAATGTAAACATGGCTAAACATGAACTGAATTAGGAAAGAGAACAGAGTCTCACATTTAGAAAACATACTTATGGCTGCTTAGGGGAAAGAAAGGTGGGAAGATGCACAAAACCAGAGTTGGATATTAGCACAGGTACCGTTCAATAATCCAAATACAGAATAGACAAGACCTACTCCTTCCTCAGTGAACGGGACTCAACACCGCTATTCCCCGCAGACGAATATATCTGATTAGAAAGAATCTTTTTTTTTTTTTTTTTTTTTTTTTTTTTTTTTTTTTTTTGCGGTATGTGGGCCTCTCACTCTTGTGGCCTCTGTGGTTGCGGAGCACAGGCTCCGGACACGCAGGCTCAATGGCCATGGATCATGGGCCAAGCCGCTCCGCGGCATGTGGGATCCTCCCAGACCGGGGCACGAATCCGTGTCGCCTGCAGCGGCAGGCGGACTCTGAACCACTGTGCCACCAGGGAAGCCCCTGATTAGTAAGAATCTTAAAACCTATGTATCGATATGTCTCCGTAAGGGAATCAAGTCTGTCTAGACCGGCATAAACACGTCAGTGAAAATCAGCTCAACCTCATTATAAAAATGAATTTCAAAAACAAAACAAAAAAAAAAAAACAGGGAAATTCTAACACAATTCCTTCAGGTGTTATGATAAAACCTGTAATGACTCTATTCAAAATGACAGCTGGAAGAGACATAAGGCTGGTCACTTGGGACTGAGAGGATTGGTGAAATTGGGTGAGAAAATGCAGACGCTTTAAAGCAATAATGCATTCCACCAATTCCATGGGTCCCAACTCTCCAGGTAGAAGGGAATATCACTACAGTTATAACATGTACGGGAAACCAAGAGAATGGACACACTGTGTATAAGAAAGCTTTCTAAAACTCAACTAATAGTCCCACTCCTGGTGATCCGGTTTGAATTTCCAACTGCTTTATTATCAATCTCCCAACTTGGAGAGACAGATCCTTTAACCTCCTGTTTCTCACACGTTGCCAAATTGGCAGAGGATGAAAGGGAAGATGGAGAACCAATGAGAGAGTATCTGTTAGGCATTTGGACGGGCACATGTCACTCTAATTTCCAGGCAGGAAGAAGAATTAATCAAAGTCTCAGCCAACGACTGGGAACCTCTATAGGTCCTGAACCAAAATTTTGGACTTGCGGTCAGCTCACAAAATAGAGTCGAAAAATGGAGCTCAGGGGCACAGCAATTCACAAACTGGCAGAGTACTAAAGGGCAACTATCGTCCAAAAATCTGTTCAGGGAAAGCAACGAGGAGGAATTGAAAGTGAGCCAGAATAGCAGGAAACAAATTTCAAGAGGTACATTGGAATTGCCTTCAAAGCACAGGAAGAGGGGCACAACTTCGACAATGATGCACTTGGCGAAAAAGGGTGTATGCGTTTCCTCCTGAATATAATCAGGGGGAAACACATATGCCCATTTGGCCAAGCAAGCAAGCGGGCAATGAAATTCTGCAGTACAAAGAAGTATCACTTCCAAGCGGTCAAAAGGGACATCTGCAAAATGTGTAAAAAACAGAAAGGCAAGACATGCCCTGGAGAACAGGGAGCCTACTTATGCTGATGGGCAGGATGTGAATTGCCAACCGCCTCTCTGGAGGAGTGCAATGTGTTCCCTAAAACAATTAAACAACAGAGCTACAGAGCCAAGGGCACTTCCAGTCTAGGGAATATACCTTGGGAAAACTGAAAATCAATAAGACAGAGCCACCCCAAAATTTAGAGCTGCACTGTTTACAAGAACCTCAACTTGGGTACACCTAAAATATCCCAGGAAAGACAAAATTGGTTCAAGAAATTTTGGTACTTATGTACGATGGATTATCCCTCAGCCATGAAATCAATGTCATAAGGCCAGTAGCAGCAAAATGAGTGGATTCAGGTACGATGATTCTAAGTGAAATAAGTCACAGAGAATAATAAACTTATCATAAGATATCATTTATGAAAGTCCTGTAAACATGGCTACACATGAACTGAGTTAGGAAGGAGAACAGAGTCACACATTTAGGAAACACTCTTATGCCTGCTTAAGGGGGAAGGAGAGGTGGCGTGATGCATAAAAACAGAGTTTGATAGTAGTACAGGTACCGTTCCAAAAACCAAATATGGAATAGACAACACCTACACTTTCCTCAGTGAAGGGACACAAAACCACACATTTACCGCAGAGGAATATATGTGACTAGTAAGAATCTTAAAACCTATGTATTGATATGTCTCTGTGACGGAATCAAGTGTGTCTAGACTGGCATAAAAATGGCAGTGAGAATCAGCTCAAACCCACTATAAAAAGGAATTTCAAAAACAAAACACAAAAACAGGGAAATTCTTTAAAATTCCTTCAGGGGATGTAATGAAACCTGGAATGACACTATCTACAACGACAGCTGGATGTGGCATAAGGCTGGACACTTGGGACTGAGAGGATTTGCGAGATTCAGTGAGCAAATGCAGACCATTTAAAGCAATAATGCGTGACAAACATTCCAAGGGTCCCAACTCTCCAGGTTGAAGGGAATATTACTACAGCTATAACATGTACGGGAAACCTAGAGAATGGACACACTCTGAATACGAAAGATTTCTAAAACTCAACTAAAGTCCCTCTCCTGGTGCTCCTGTTGGAATTTCCAACTGCTTTACTACCAATCTCCCAACTTGGAGAGACAGGCCCTTTAACCTCCTGGTTCGCACAGGTTGCCAATTTGGCAGAGGATGAAAGGGAAGATGGAGAACCAATGAGAGAATAGCTGTTAGGCATTTTGATGGGCACATGTCATTCTAATTTCCCGGCAGGAAGAAGAATTAATCAGAGTCTCAGCCACCCACTGGGAAACTGTATAGGTCCTGAACCAACATTTTGGACTTGTGGTCAGCTCACAAAAAAGGAGTTGAAAAATGGATCTCAGGGGCACAGCAATTCACAAACTGGCAGAGTATAAAGGGCAACTATCGTCCAAAAATCTGTTGAGGGAAGGCAACGAGGCGGACTTGAAAGCGAGCCGGAATAGCAGGAAACAGATTTCAAGGGGTACATTGGAATCGCATTCAAACCACCGGAAGAGGGGCACAATTTCGACAATGATGCACTTGGCCAAAAAGGTCGTATGCGTTGTCTCCTGAATATATTCAGGAGAAAACACATACGCCCTTTTTGGCCAAGCAAGCAAGCGGGCAATGCAAATCTGCACTACAAAATGTATGACTTCCCACCGGTCAAAAGGGACATCCGCAAAATATGTAAAAACCAGAAAGGCAAGACAGGCCCTGGAGAACAGAGAACCCAGTTATGCTGATGGGCAGGATATAAATTACCAACTGCCTTTGTGAAGGAGTTCACTGTGTTCCCTAAAAAAAGTAAACAAGAGAGCTACCGAACCAAGGGCACTTCCAGTCTAAGGAATATACCTTGGGAAAACTGAAAATCAATAAGACAGAGCCACCCCAAACTGGGGCTGCACTGTTTACAGGAACCTCAAATTGGGTACACCCTAAATATCCCAGGAAAGACCAAAATGGTTTAAGAAATTGTATTACTTACAGACGATGGAATATCCCCCAGCCATGAACTCAATGTCATGAGGCCAGTAGCAGCAAAATGAGTGGATTCAGGTATGAATATTCTAAGTGAAATAAGTCCCAGAGAAAAGGAAACTTATCATAAGATATCACTTATGAAGGTCCTGTAAACATGGCTACACATGAACTGAGTTAGGAAAGAGAACAGAGTCTCACATTTAGAAAACAATCTTATGCCTGCCTAAGGGGGAAGGAGAGGTGGGGTGATGCATAAAACCAGAGTTTGATATTAGTACAGGTACTGTTCCAAAAACCAACTACGAATTATACAAGTCCTACACCTTCGTCAGAGAAAGGGACTCAAATCCCCATATTTCCCGAAGATGAATATATCTGACTAGTAAGAATCTTAAAACCTATGTATTGATATGTCTCCGTAAGGGAATCAAGTGTGTCTAGACTGGCAAAAACATGGCAGTGAAAATCAGCTCAAACCCACTATAAAAAGGAATTTCAAAAACCAAACAAAAAAATAGGGAAATTCTTTACAATTCCTTCAGGGCCTCTGATGAAACCTGGAATGACCCTATCTAAAACGACAGCTGGATGTGGCATAAAGCTGGATACTTGGGACTGAGAGGATTGGTGAGATTGCGTCAGCAAAAGCAGACCTTTTAAAGCAATAATGCGTGGCACACATTCCAAGGATCCCAACTCTCCAGGTTGAAGGGAATATTACTACAGCTATAACATGTACGGGAAATCAAGAGAATGGACACACTGTGAATATGAAAGGTTTCTAAAACTCAAGTAATAGTCCCTCGCCTGGTGCTTCGGTTTGTATTTCCAACTGCTTTACTATCCATCTCCCAAATTGGAGAGACAGCCCCTTTAACCTCCTGGTTCTCAAAGGTTGCCAATTTGGCAGAGGATGAAAGGAAAGATGGAGAACCAATGAGAGAGTAGCTGTTAGGCATTTGGACGGGCACTTGTCACTCGAATTTCCCGGCAGAAATAAGAATTAACCAAAGTCTCAGCCACACGGCAGGAACCAGTATAGATTCTGAAGCAAAATTTTCGACTTGCGGTCAGCTCACAAAAAAACGAGTTGAAAAATGGAGCTCAGGGGCAGAGCAATTCACAAACTGGCCGAGTTATAAAGGGCAACTATCGTCCAAAAATCTGTTGAGGGAAGGCAACGAGGCGGACTTGAAAGGGAGCCAGAATAGCAGGAAACAGATTTCAAGAGGTACATTGGAATCGCCTTTAAAGCACAGGAAGAGGGGCACAATTTCGACCCTGATGCACTTGCCCAAAAAGGGCGTATGCGTTTCCTCCTGAATATAATCAGGAGGAAACTCATTCGCCCCTTTTGGCCAAGCAAGCAAGCGGGCAATGAAATTCTGCAGTACAAAGAAGTATCACTTCCAAGCGGTCAAAAGGGACATCTGCAAAATGTGTAAAAAACAGAAAGGCAAGACATGCCCTGGAGAACAGGGAGCCTACTTATGCTGATGGGCAGGATGTAAATTGCCAACCACCTCTCTGAAGGAGTGCATTGTGTTCCCTAAAACAATTAAACAACAGAGCTACAGAGCCAAGGGCACTTCCAGTCTAGGGAATATACCTTGGGAAAACTGAAAATCAATAAGACAGAGCCACCCCAAAATTTAGAGCTGCACTGTTTACAAGAACCTCAACTTGGGTACACCTAAAATATCCCAGGAAAGACAAAATTCGTTCAAGAAATTTTGGTACTTACGTACGATGGATTATCCCTCAGCCATGAAATCAATGTCATAAGGCCAGTAGCAGCAAAATGAGTGGATTCAGGTACGATGATTCTAAGTGAAATAAGTCACAGAGAAAAAGAAACTTATCATAAGATATCACTTATGAAGGTCCTGTAAACATGGCTACACATGAACAGAGTTAGGAAAGAGAAAAGAGCCTCTCATTTAGAAAACACTCTTATGCCTTCTTAAGAGGAAAGGAGAGGATGGGTGATGCATAAAACCAGAGTTTGATATTCGTACAGGTACCATTCCAAAAACCAAATATGGAATAGACAAGACCTACACCTTCCTCAGTGAACGAGACACAAAACCCCATATTTCCTGCAGAGGAATATATCTGACTAGTAATAATCTTAAAACCTATATATTGATATGTCTCCATAAGGGAATCAAGTGTGTCTAGACTGGCATTAACATGGCAGTGAGAATCAGCTCAAACCCACTATAAAAAGGAATTTCAAAAACAACAACAACAAAAAAAAAGCGGGAAATTCTTTACAATTCCTTCAGGGGCTCTGATGAAACCTAGAATGACCCTATCTACAATGACAGCTGGATGTGGCATAAGGCTGGACACTTGGGCCTGAGAGGATTGGTGAGATTGGGTGAGCAAATTCAGACCTTTTAAAGCAATAATGTGTGGCACACATTCCAAGGGTCCCAACTCTCCAGGTTGAAGGGAATATTACTACAGCTATAACATGTACGGGAAACCTAGAGAATGGACACACTCTGAATACGAAAGTTTTCTAGAACTCAACTAATTGTCCCTCTCCTGGTTCTCCAGCTAGAATTTCCAACTGCTTTACTATCAATCTCCCAAATTGGAGAGACAGGCCCTTTAACCTCCTGGTTCGCACAGGTTGCCAATTTGGCAGAGGATGAAAGGGAAGAGGGAGAACCAATGAGAGAGTAGCTATTAGGCATTTGGATGGGCACATGTCATTCTAATTTCCCGGGAGGAAGATGAATTAATCAAAGTCTCAGCCACACACTGGGAACCTGTATAGGTCCTGAACCAAAATTTTGGTCTTGCGGTCAGCTCTCAAAACACGAGTTGAAAAATGGAGCTCAGGGGCACAGCAATTCACAAACTGGCAGAGTACAAAAGGGCAACTATCGTCCAAAAATCTATTGAGGGAAGGCAACGAGGCGGACTTGAAAGCGATCCAGAATAGCAGGAAGCAGATTTCAAGGGGTACATTGGAATCACATTCAAACCACATGAAGAGGGGCACAACTTCGACAATGATGCACTTGGTCAAAAAGGTCGTATGCGTTGTCTCCTGAATATATTCAGGAGAAAACACATAAGCCCTTTTTGGCCAAGCAAGCAAGCGGGCAATGCAAATCTGCACTACAAAATGTATCACTTCCCACCGGTCAAAAGGGACATCCGCAAAATGTGTAAAAACCAGAAAGGCAAGACAGTCCCTGGAGAACAGAGAGCCCAGTTATGCTGATGGGCGGGATGTAAATTACTAACTGCCTTTGTGGAGGAGTTCACTGTGTTCCCTAAAACAAGTAAACAAGAGAGCTACCGAACCAAGGGCACTTCCAGTCTAGGGAATATATCTTGGGAAAACTGAAAATCAATAAGACAGAGCCACCCCAAAATATAGGGCTACACTGCTTACAAGATCCTCAACTTGGGTACACCTTATATATCCCAGGAAAGACAAAAATGTTTCAAGAAATAGTGTTACATACATACGATGGAATATCAGTCAGCCATGAAATCAATGTCATAAGGCCAGTAGCTTCAAACTGAGTGGATTCAGGTACGATCATTCTAAGTGAAATAAGTCACAGAGAACAAGAATCTTATCATAAGATATCACTTATGAAGGTCCTGTAAACATTGCTACACATGAACTGAGTTAGGAAAGAGAACAGAGTCTCACATTTAGAAAACACACTTATGCCTCCTTAAGGGGGAAGGAGAGGTGGGGTGATGCATAAAACCAGTGTTTGATATTCGTACAGGTACCATTCCAAAAACCAACTACGGAATAGACAAGACCTACATTTTCCTCAGTGAAATGGACTCAAAACCCCACATTTCCCGCAGAGGCATATATCTGACTAGTAAGAAACTTAAAACCTATGTATTGATATGTCTCCATAAGGGAATGAAGTGTGTCTTGACTGCCATAAACATGGCAGTGAGAATCAGCTCAAATCCCCTATAAAAAGGAATTTCAAAAACAAAACAAAAAACAGGGAAATTCTTTACAATTCCTTCAGGGGCTCTGATGAATCCTGGAATGACCCTATCTACAACGACAGCTGGATATGGCATAAGCCTGGACACTTGGGACTGAGATGATTGGTGAGATTCGGTGAGCAAATGCAGACCATATAAAGCAATAATATGTGGCATACATTCCAAGGCTCCCATCTCTCCAGGTTGAAGTGAATATTACTACAGCTATAACATGTACTGGAAACCTAGAGAATGGACACACTGTGAATATGAAAGGTTTCTAAAACTCAACTAATAATCCCTTTCCTGGTGCTCCAGGTTGACTTTCCAACTGCTTTACTATCAATCTCACAACTTGCAGAGACAGCCCCTTTAACCTCCTTGTTCTCACAGGTGGCCAATTTTGTAGTGGATGAAAGGGAAGAGGGAGAACCAATGAGAGAGTAGCTGTTAGGCATTTGGACGGCCGCATGTCATTCTAATTTCCCGGCAGGAAGAAGAATTAACCAAAGTCTCAGACACCCTCCGGGAACCAGTATAGTTCCTGACCAAAATTTTGGACTTGCGGTCAGCTCACAAAAAACGAGTTGAAAAATGGACCTCAGGGGCACAGCAATTCACAAACTGGCAGAGTAGTAAAGGACAACAATCGTCCGAAAATGTGTTGAGGGAAGGCAATGAGGCGGACTTGAAAGTGAGCCAGAATAGCAGGAAACAGATTTCAAGAGGTACATTGGAATCGCATTTAAAGCACAGGAATAGGGGCACAACTTCAACAATGATGCACTTGGCCAAAAAGGGCGTATGCGTTTTCTCCTGAATATATTCAGGAGAAAACACATACGTGCTTTTTGGCCAAGCAAGCAAGCGGGCAATGCAAATCTGCACTACAATGAAGTATCACTTCCCACCGGTCAAAAGGGCCATCCGCAAAATGTGTAAAAACCAGAAAGGCAAGATAGGCCCTGGAGAACAGGGAGCCTACTTATGATGATGGACAGGATGCAAATTGCGAACTGCCTCTCTGGAGGAGTGCATTGTGTTCCCTAAAAGAAGGAAACAACAGAGCTACAGAGCCAAGGGCACTTCCAGTCTAGGGAATATACCTTGGGAAAACTGAAAATTAATAAGATAGAGCCACCCCAATATTTATGGCTGCTTATGTAGATGGTTTACTTATGTACAGTGGAATATTACTCATCCAGAAATCAATGAAATAAGGCCAGTTGTAACAACTCTGGAGGATTTACATACGATCATTCTAAGTGACGTATGTCAGAAAGAAAAAGACACATATCATAAGATGTCACTTAAAGGTGGAATCAAAAATGGCTACACATGAAATAAATTACAAAACAGAAACATAGTCAAATATGTAGAAAATAGACATAAGGCTGCTAAATGGAAAGGTGGGGAAGGGTGAGCTATTATCCAGGACGTTGAAATTAGCAAAGATACCATTCCAAGTACCAAATTGAATAACTGACAAGGCCTACAGGGTACCTCAAAGAACTGCACTCAGCCCACTGAAGTCACTGGAAAATAATACATATGAATGCTAAGCATCTGAAAAAGAATTTATTGTTGTCTCACAGTACATGAATCAAGTGGATGTACAGCAGCAAAAAACAGAGCTTTGAAAATCAGCTGTAACCAATATAAAAATAAATTTAAGAATATTTAGAAAAACAGTGAGACAGACAAAAATTCTTACAACTTTTGTTGAAGGGCTATGATGTAACATGGATTGAACACATGTAGATGCACAGCAGGATGATATATAAGGCTGGAAGCTATGCTCGCTAAGAGATGTTAGAGAGGCTGGGTGAGGATATGCAGAACTTTAAAAGAAATACTGCCTGATTCCCATTCCATTGGTCCCAAATCTGCAGGTTCAAGGGAATCTTCTGACAGCGAAAACATGCCTGGGAGACCGAGACGAATGTACACCGTGTGATCAGGAAAGGGGTCTAAAATGCACCTCATTTTTGATCTCCTGGTGCTGGGGTTCGCCATTCCAGCCAAATTACTAACAATCTCCCCACTTGGAGAATCAGCACCTTTAACCTCCTGTTTCACACAGTTTGCAATTTGTGCAGAGGATAAACGGGAAGAGGGGGAACCAATGAGAGACTAGCTGTAGGAGTTTTGACAGGCACATGTCACTCTAATTTCCCATTAGGAAGAAAAATTAACCAAAGGCTCAGCCTGCCTCCCCAGAACCAGAATAGGGCCGGAAGCAATACAATGGTTTGTCGGCCAGCTCACAAAAAATGCGAGTTGCAAAATGGAGCTCAGGAGCAGACAATTCAAAGACCTGCAAAGATAAAAATGATAACCAACGTCCAAAAATATATTCAGGTAAGGCAACGAAGAGGATCTGAATGAGAGGCAGAATTGCAGGAAACAGATTTCAGAAGGGAGATTGGACTCACATTTAAAGCATATGAAAAGCAGCAGAATTTCTAAAATGATGTAGTTGGGCAAAAGGTTGTATGCGTTTTTTTCATGAATAACTTCAGGAAAAAAACACATACAGAGTTTTTGGCCAACCAAGCAAGCGGGGAATGCAAATCTGCACAACAAAGAAGTCTCAATTTCCACTGCTCAGAAAAGCCATCCAAAATATATGTACAAACCAGAAATGCAGGAGAGGCCATGGAGAACAGGGAGCTAGTCACGCTGATGGGTGGGGTATAAATATCCAAGAGCCACTCTGAAGAAGTGTATGCTGTTTCCTAAAACATCTAAAATACAAAGCTACCGAGCATAGGGCACTTCCACTCATGGGCATATAACTTGGAAAGACTAAATATCAACAAGACACAGGCACCCCAAGTTTAGGGCTGCTCTGCATACAAGAACGTCAACATCAGTACAACTTAAATATTCCAAGAAAGAGAAAATTGTGTAAAGAACTTGTGGTAATTTTGTACAATTGAATATCACTCAGACATGAAATCAATGTCATAAGGCCAGTAGCAGCAAAATGAGTGGATTTAGGTACGATGATTCTAAGTGAAATAAGTCACACAGAAAAAGAAACTTATCATAAGATATCACTTATGAAGTTCCTGTAAACATGGCTACACATGAACTGAGGAAAGAGAACAGAGTCTCACATTGAGAAAACACTCTTATGCCTGCTTAAGGGGAGAGGAGAGTTGGGGTGATGCATAAAACCAGAGGTTGATATTAGAACAGGTACCATTCCATGAAGCAAATACAGAATAGACAAAACCTACACCTTCCTCAGTGAACGGGACTCAAAACCCCAATTCCCAGCACAGGAATATATCTGACTAGTAAGAAACTTAAAACCTATATATTGATATGTCTCCATAAGGGAATCAAGTGTGTCTAGAACGGCATAACCATGTTGGTGAAAATCAGCTCAACCCCATTATAAAAATGAATTTCAAAAACAAAACAAAAAAAACAGCGAAATTCTTACACAATTCCTTCAGGGGATCTGATGAAACCTGGAATGACCCCGTCTGAAAAGACAGCTAGATGAGACATAAGGCTGGACACTTGGGACTGAGAGGACTGGTGAGATAGGGTGATCAAATGCAGACCCTTTAAATCAGTAATGCATGCCACCCATTCCATGGGTCCCAACTCTCCAGGTAGAAGGGAATATCACTACAGTTATAACATGTATGGGAAACCTAGAGAATGGACAACCTGTGATGGCAAAAGGTTTCTAAAAGGCTCCTAATTTTTCCCCTCCTTGTGCTCCAGTTTGGCATTCCAACTGCTTTACTATCAATCTCCCAACTTGGAGACTCAGCCCCTATAAGCTCCTGCTTCGCACAGTTTGCAAATTGTGCAGTGGATGAAAGGGAAGAGGGAGAACCAATCAGAGAGTAGCTCTAGGCATTTGGACGGACACATGTCACTCTAATTTCCCGTCTGGAAGGAAGAATTATCCGAAGTGTCAGCCTGCACCCCCGGAACCACTATTGGTCCTGTAGCAAAATTGTGGATTTGCGGTCAGCTCACAAAAACACGAGTTGAAAATTGGAGCTCAGGGGCACAGCAATTCACAAACCTGCAGAGTTATAAAGGACAACTCTCTTCCAAAAATCTGTTGAGGGAAGGCAACGAAGCAGACTTGAAAATGAGGCAGAATTGCACAAAACATATTTCAAGAGGTAAATTGGAATCGCATTTAAAGCACAGGAAAAGCGTAACAACTTCGACAATGATGCACTTGGCCAAAAGGGCGTATGCATTTTCTGCTGAATATATCCAGGAGAAAATGAATACGCCCTTTTTGGCCAATCAAGCAAGCCCGCTATGCAAATCCACACTACAAAGAATTGTCACTTCCCACCGGTCGAAAGGGACATCCGAAAATCTGTAAAAACCAGAAAATAAAGACAGAGATAACAAGAGCATGTTGCAATGTGATCCCAAGGGTCATGGAGGACTGTGATGACAAGGTCATGGAGTATTTTGCTGACAAAGAAATGGAGCATTGTGATGACAAGGGTCACGGAGCACTGTGATGACAAGCGTCACGGAGCATTGTGATTACAGGGGTCATGGAGCATTGGGATGACAAGGGCATGGATCATTGTGATGACAAGGGTTATGGAGCATTTTGATGACAAGAGTCCCGGATCATTGTATTGTCAGGGGTCATGGAGGGTTGTGATGACAGTGGTCATGGAGCATTGTGAAGACAAGGGTCATGTAGAAGTGAGATGAGTAGGTCATGGAGCTTTGGGCTGAAAATGTTCATGGAGTATTGTGATGACATGGGTCATGGAGCATTGTAATGAGAAGACCATGGAGCCTTGTGATGACAAGTCTCATGGAGCATTCTGATGAAAATGGGCATGGAGAATTGTGATTACATGGGTCTTGGAGCATTGTGATGACAAGGGCATGGAGCATTTGGATGAGAAGACCATGGAGTGTTCTGATGACATGTGTCATGGAGCTTTGTGATGACAAGGGCATGGAGCATTGTGATTACAGGGGTCATGGAGCATTGTGATGAAAAGGGCATGGATCATTGTGAATGGAAAAGGCATGGAGCCTTGTAATGACAGGGTTCAAGGAGCATACTGATGACAAGTGTCAGGGAGCATTGTGATGACAAGTGTATTGTGCATTGTGATGACAAAGGTCATGGAGCTTTGTGATGAGAATACCATGGATAATGGTGATGAGGAGCGTCATGGGGCGTTGTGATGACAAGTGTTATGGAACATTGTGATCACAAGGGTTTGGAACATTGTGATGACAGAGGTCATGGAGCATTTTGATTTCATTGTGATGACAATAGCATGAAGCATTATGATGATGGGCATGGTGCATTGTGATGTAAGGGTACATGGAGCATTGAGATGAAAAGGGGCATGGAGCATTGTGATTAAAGTTGTCTTGGAGCACTGTGATGACAAGGGCATGGAGCATTGTGATGAGAAGGCAATGGAGCATTCTGATGACATGCGTCATGGAGCATTGTGATGACAGTGGCATTCAAAATTGGTCTAACAAGTTTCATGGATTATTGTGATGACGGTGGACATGGTGCATTTTGATGACAAGGGCATGGAGCATTGTGATTTCAAGGTCATGGAATATTGTGAAAACAGGTGACAGGGAGTGTTGTGATGACATATGTCTTGGTCCATTGAGATGATAATGTCATGGAGCATTGTGATACCAAGTGTCATGGAGGATTGTGATGACAAAGTAATGGAGCATTTTGATGAAAAGGGCTTGGAGCATCGTGATGACAAGGGTCATGGAGCACTGTGATGACAAGATCTTGGAGCATTGTGAGGAGAAGGGACATTGAGAATTTTGATGAGAAGGTCGTGAAGCATTGTGATGAAAAGTGCACCGAGCTTGCTATGACAGGGGTCATGGAGCATTGCGATGACAAGTGCATGGAGAATTGTATTGACAAGAGCATGTAACATTGTGATGAGAAGTGTCATGGAGCATTTTGATGATAAGGACATGTAGAAATGTAATGACCAGTGCATGGAGCATTGTGATGGAAAGACCGTGGAGCACTGTGATGAGAAGACCATGGATAATTGTGATGATGAGCGTCATGGAGCACTGTAATGACAAGGGGCATAGAGCATTGTGATGACAGGTGTCATGGATCATTGTGATGACAAGTGTCATGGACCATTCTGATGACAAGCTTGTGGAGTAATGTGATGACAATGGCATGGAGCATTGTGAGGAAAAGGGCATGGAGCATTGTGATGAAAAATGCTTGGAGCCTTTTCATGACAGGGTTCAAGGAGCATTCTGACAACAAGTGTCAGGGAACATTGTGATGACAAGTGTATTGAGCATTGTGATGACAAAGGTCATGGAGCATTGTGATGACAGGCATCATGGAGCGTTGTGATGACAAATGTTATGGAACATTGTGATCACAAGGGTTTTGAGCATTGTGATGACAGAAGTCATGGATCATTTTCATTTCAAGGTGCATGGAGCATTGTGATGACAAGGGCATGGAGCTTGCTGTGATAGGAGTCATAGAGCATTGCGATGACAAGTGCATGGAGAATTGTGATGACAAGAGCATGTAACATTGTGATGAGAAGTGTCATGGAGCATTTTGATGATAAGGACATGTAGAATTTTGATGACCAGTGCATGGAGCATTGTGATGGAAAGACCGTGGAGCACTGTGATGAGAAGACCATGGATAATTGTGATGATGAGCGTCATGGAGCACTGTAATGACAAGGGGCATAGAGCATTGTGATGACAGGTGTCTTGGATCATTGTGATGACAGGTGTCTTGGTTCATTCTGATGACAAGTGTAATGGACCATTCTGATGACAAGCTTGTGGAGTAATGTGATGACAATGGCATGGAGCATTGTGAGGAAAAGGGCATGGAGCATTGTGATGAAAAATGTTTGGATCCTTTTCATGACAGGGTTCAAGGAGCATTCTGACGACAAGTGTCAGGGAGCATTATGATGACAAGTGTATTGAGCATTGTGATGACAAAGGTCATGGAGCATTGTGATGACAGGCATCATGGAGCGTTGTGATGACAAATGTTATGGAACATTGTGATCACAAGGGTTTTGAGCATCGTGATGACAGAAGTCATGTATCATTTTCATTTCAATTTGCATGGAGCATTGTGATGACAAGAGCATGAAGCATTGTGAACCCAAGATTCATGGAGGGTTTTGATGACAATGGGAATGGAGTATTGTGATGACAAGCACATGGAGCATTGTGATGACAAGGTCATGTAGCATTTTGCTGACAAATGCATGGAGCATTTTGTTGACAAGGGTCATGGAACACTGTGATGACAAGCGTCATGGAGCATTGTGATTACAGCCGTCACGGAGCATTGGGATGGCAAGGGCATTGATCATTGTAATGACAAGGGTCATGGAGCATTTTGATGACAAGATTCCTGGATCATTGTGTTGTCCGGTGTCATGGAGCACTGTGATGACAGTGGTCAAGGAGCATTGTGATGACAAGGTCCTGGAGCATTGTGAGGAGAAGTGTCATGGAGCATTGTGATGGCAAGACCGTGGAGCACTGTGATGAGAAGACCATGGATAATTGTGATGTCGAGCGTCATGCAGCAATTTAATGACAAGGGGCATGGAGCATTGTGATGACAGGGGTCATGGAGCACTGTGATGAGAAGTTCATGGAGCATTGGGCTGACAATTGTGATGGCAGTGGTCATGGTGCATTGCAATGACATGGAATGGAGCATTGTGATGACAAAATCCTGGAGCATTGTGAGGAGAAGACCATGGAGCCTTGTGATGACAAGTGTCATGGAGCATTCTGATGAAAACGGGTGTGGAGCATTGTGATTACATGGGTCTTGAGGCATTGTGATGAAAATGTCATGGGTGATTGTGATGCAAATGGCATGGAGCCTTGTCATGACAGGGTTCAAGGAGCATACTGACGACAAGTGTCAGGGAGCATTGTAATGACAAGTGTATTGAGCATTGTGATGACAAAGGTCATGGAGCATTGTGATGAGAAGACGATGGATAATTGTGATGATGAGCATCATGGGGCGTTGTGATGACAAGTGTTATGGAACATTGTGATCACGAGGGTTTGGAGCATTGTGTTGACAGAGGTTATGGAGCATTCTGATTTCATTGTGATGACAATAGCATGAAGCATTATGATGATGGGCATGGTTCATTGTGATTACAGATTTCATGGAACATTGAGATGAAAAGTGGCGTGGAGCATTTTGATTACAGTTGTCTTGGAGCACTGTGATGACAAGGTCATGGAGCATTGTGATGAGAAGGCCATGGAGCAGATTGATGACATGCGTCATGGAGCTTTGTGATGACAATAGCACGGAGCATTGTGAATACAGGGGTCTTGGAGCATTGTGATGACAAGGGTCATGGAGCCTTGTGATGACAAGGCCGTGGAACATTGTCATGACAGGGGTGAGGGAGTATTGTTATGACTAGTGATGGAACATTTTGATATCAGTGGTGAGAGAGCATTTTGATGAGAAGTACATGGAGCATTGTGATGACAAGTTTTATGGAGCATTCTGATGACAAGTTTGTGGAAAATTTTGATAACAATCGCATGGAGCATTGTGATAAAAAGGGTCATGGAGCACTCTGCTGACAAAGGCATGGAGCATTGTGATGGCAATGGTCACAGATCATTGTGAATGAAAACTTCATGGAGCATTATGGTGACAAATTTCACACAGCCCTGTGATGACGAGGGCATGGACCATTTTGATGCCAAAGGTCATGAAGCATTGTGATGACTGGAATCAGGGAGCATTGTGATCACAAGGGCATGGAGCATTGTGATGACGGGTGCATGGAGCATTGGTCTGACAAGTTTCATGGATTATTGAGATGACAGTGGGCATGGCGCATTGTGTTGACAAGGGCATGCTGCATTGTTATGAGAAGGTCAAGGAGTACTGTGCAGAGAGGTGTCAGGGAGCATTGTGATGACATATGTCTTGGTGCATTGTGATGACAATGGCATGGAGCATTGTGAAGCCAAGTGTCATGGAGGATTGTGATGACAAAGGTAATGGAGCATTGTGATGACAAGGGCTTGGAGCTTTATGATGACAATGGTCATGGAGCACTGTGATGACAAGGGCATGGAGCACTGTGATGACAACGGCCACTGAGAATTTTGATGACAATGTCGTGAAGCACTGTGATGAAAAGCACTTGGAGCTTGCTATGACAGGGGTCATGGAGCATTGCGATGACAAGTGCATGGAGAATTGTGATGACAAGATCATGTAACATTGTGATGAGAAGTGTCATGGAGCATTGTGATGGCAAGACCGTGGAACACTGTGATGAGAAGACCATGGATAATTGTGATGTCGAGAGTCATGCAGCACTGTAATGACAAGGGGCATGGAGCATTGTGATGACAGGGATCATGGAGCATTTTGATGACAAGGGTCGAGGAGCATTCTGATGACAAGCTTGTGGAGTAATGTTATGACAATGTCATGGAGCATTGTGATGAAAAGGGCATGGAGCATTGTGATGTAAAAGGCATGGAGGCTTTTCATGACAGCGTTCAAGGAGAATTCTGATGACAAATGTCAGGGAGCATTGTGATGACAAGTGTATTGAGCATTGTGATAACAAAGGTCATGGAGCATTGTGATGACACGGACATAGAGTATTGTGATGACAGGCATCATGGAGCGTTGTGATGACAAGTGTTGTGGAACAATGTGATCAAAAGGGTTTGGAGCATTGTGATGACAGAAGTCATGGATCATTTTGATTTCAAGGAGCACGGAGCGTTGTGATGACAGGGATCATGGAGAATTGTGATGAGAAGATCATGGAGCATTGCGCTGAAAATATTCATGGAGTATTGTGATTACAGGGGTCTTTGAGCCTTTTGATGAAAAGGGCATGGATCATTGTGAAGAAAAAGGCATGGAGCCTTGTCAGGGCAGGGTTCAAGGAGCATACTCTCGACAAATGTCAGGGAGCATTGTGATGACAATTGTATTGAGCATTGTGATGACAAAGTTCATGGAGCATTGTGATGAGAAGACCATGGTTAACTGTAATGAGGAGCATCATGGGGCATTGTGATGACAAGTGTTATGGAACATTGTGATCACAAGTGTTTGGAGCATTGTGATGACAGAAGTCATGGAGCATAATGAGTTCATTGTGATGACAATAGCATGAATCATTATGATGATGGGCATGGTGCATGGGATGACAGGGTTCTTGGAGCATTGAGATTAAAAGGAGCATTGAGCATGGTGATTATATGGGTCTTGGAGCATTGTGATGACAAGGGCATGGATCATAGTGAATGAGAAGTCCATGGAGCATTCTGATGACATGTGTCATGGAGCTTTCTGATGACAATTGCATGGAGCATTGTGATTACAGGGTCTTGGAGCATTGTGATGAAAAGGGTCATGGAGTCTTGTGATTACAAGGCTGTGGATCCTTGTGATGGCAGGTGTCATGGAGCATTGTTATGACAGGGGGAATGGAGCATTGTGATGACAAGGGCATGGAGCATTGGTGTGAAATGTTTCATGGATTATTGTGATGAGAGTGGGCATGGAGCATTGTGATGACAAGCGTCATGGAGCTTTGTGATGACAACGGCATGGAGCAATGTGATGAGAGGGTTCATGGAGCATTGTGATGACAATGGCATGGAGCATTGTGATGCCCAGGGTTATGGAGCTTTGTGATGACAAATGTCATGGAGCATTCTGATGACAAGGGTGACGTGCATTGTGATGAGAAGGGCAGGGAGCATTGTGATGACAGGGTCATTGAGTAATTTGGTGAAAAGGGTCATGGAATATTTTGATTACAGTGGTTACGGAATATTGTGATGTCAGGGGTCATTGAGCTTTGTGATGAAAGGTGTCATGGAGCATTTTGATGACGGGGTTATGGAATATTGTGATGTCAGGAGTCATCGAAAATTGTGATGATAAGTGCATGTAGCATTTTAATGACAGGGGTCATGGAACATTGTGATGACAGGGGTGATGGAGTATTAGAATGAATAGTGATGGAACATTTTGATATCAGTGGTGAGAGAGCATTTTGATGAGAAGTGCATGGAGCACTGTAATGACAAGGTTTAAGCAGCACTGTGATGAAAAGGATGTGGAGCATTGTGATGACAAGAACATGGCACGTTGTGATGACGTGGGTCATGGAGCCTTGTGATGAGAAGGCCGTGGAACCTTGTAATGGCAGTTTTTATGGAGCATTGTTATAACAGGGGTAATGGAGCATTTTCATGAAAAGGGCATTGAGCATTGGTCTGAAAATTTTCATGGATTATTGTGATGAGGGGGGGCATGGAGCATTGTGATGACAAGGGCACGAAACACTGTGATACATGGGTCATGGAGGATTGTAATGACAAGCCTTGGAGCTTTGTGTTAAGAAGAGCATCGAGCATTGTGATGAAAATCATCATGGAGCCTGTGATGACAAGGACATGTAACAATGTGATGAGAGGGTTCATGGAGCATTTTGATGACAATGGCATGGAGCATTGTGAGCCAAGTGTCACGGAGCTTTGTGATGACAAATGTCATGGAGGGTTTTGATGACAAGGGCGTGGTGTACTGTGATGACAAGGGCAGTGAGCATTGTGATGAAAGGGTCATGGAGCAATTTGATGAAAAGTGTCATGGGACATTTTGATGACAGGGGTTATGGAACATTGTGATGTCAGGGGTCAGGGAGCATTGTGATGAAAAGGGTCATGGAGCATTGTGATGACAGGGGTCATGGAACATTGTGATGACAGGGGTGAGGGAGTCTTGTGATGACAAGTGATGGAACATTATGATATCAGTGATGGGAGAGCATTTTGATGGGAAGTGCATGGAGCATTGTGACAACAAGGTTTATCGAGAACTGTGATGACAAGGTTGTGGAGCATTGTAATGACAAGCGCATGTCGCATTGTGATGACACAGGTCATGGGGCATTTTGCTGAAAAGCGCATGGATCATTGTGATGACAAGGGTCATGGATCATTGTGCTGAAAAAGGCAGTTAGCATAGTTATGACATGAGTAAGAGAACATTGTGATGAAAATTTCATGGAGAATTGTGGTGACAAATGTCACAGAGCCTTTTGATGACGAGCGCATGGACCATTGTGATGACAGGGGTCATGGAGCATTGTGATGACAAGGGAATGGAGCACTGTGATGACAAGGTCCTGGAGCATTGTGATGAGAGGACCATGGAGCCTTGTGATGACAAGTGTCATGGAGCTTTCTGATGAAAAGGTGCATGGAGCATTGTGATTACAGGGGTTTTGTAGCATCGTGATGACAAGGGCATGGAGCATTGTGATGCGAAGTCCATGGAGCATTCTGATGACATGCGTCATGGAGCTTTGTGATGACAAGGACATGGAGCATTGTGATTACAGGAGTCTTGGAGCATTGTGATGAAAAGGGCATGGATCATTGTAATGAAAATTGCATGGAGCCTTGTCATGACAGGGTTCAAGGAGCATACTGATGAGAAGTGTCAGGGAGCATTGTGATGATAAGTGTATTGAGTATTGTGATGACAAAGATCAAGGAGCATTGTGATAAGAAGACCATTGATAATTGTGATGACCAGCGTCATGAGGCATTGTGATGACAAGTGTTATGGAACATTGTGATCAGAAGGGTTTGGTGCATTGTGATGACAGAGGTCATTGAGCATTTTGATTTCATTGTGATGACAATAGCATGAAATATTATGGTGATGGGCATGGTGCATTTTGATGACAGGGTTCATGGAGCATTGAGATGAAAAGGGGCATGGAGCATTGTGATTACAGGGGTCTTGGAGCATTGCGATGACCAGGTCATGGAGCATTGTGATGAGAAGGCGAAGGGGCATTCTGATGACATGTGTCATGGAGCTTTGTGATGACAATTGCATGGAGCATTGTGATTACAGATGTCTTGGAGCATTGTGATGACAAGGTTCATGGAGGCTTGTGATGACAAGGCCGTGGAACTTTGTGATGGCAGGGGTCATGGAGCATTGTTATGAGAAGGGCACGGAACACGGTGATACATAGATCATGCAGGATTATAATGACAAGGACATGTAGCATTGTGATGAGAAGGGCATCGAGCGTTGTGATGACAAGCCTCATGGTGATTTGTGATGACAAGTGCATGGAGCATTGTGATGCCAAGTGTCATGGAGGATTGTGATGACAAACGTAATGGAGCATTTTGATGACAAGGGTTTAGAGCATCGTGATGACAAGGGTCTTGGAGCATTGTGATGACAAGGGCATGGAGCACTGTGATGGCAGGGGCATGGAACATTGTTCTGACAAGTTTCATGGATTATTGTTATGACAGTGGGCATGGCACATTGTGATGACAAGAGCATGGAGCAATGTGGTGACAAAGGTCACAGAGCCTTGTGTGACGTGGGCATGGAACATTGTGATTACAAATGTCATAAAGCATTGTGATGACTGGAGTCACGGAGCATTGTGATGACAGGTTTCATGGAGCATTGTGATGAGAAGTGCATAGAGCACTGTGATGACAGGGCAATGGAACATTGGTCTGACAAGTTTCATGGATTATTGTGATGACAGTTGTCATGGCTCATTGTGATGACAAGGGCATGGAGCATTGTGATGACAAGGTCATGGAGTATTGTGAAGACAGGTGTCAGGGAGCATAGTGATGACATATGTCATGGTCCATTGTGATGACAATGGCATGGAGCATTGTGATGCCAAGTGTCATGGAGGATTGTGATGACAAGGTAATGGAACATTTTGATGACAAGGATTTGGAGCACCGTGATGACAAGGGTCATGGAGCATTGTGATGACAAGGGCATGGAGCATTTTAATGAAAAGGGAATGGAACACTGTGATACATAGATCATGCAGGATTGTAATGACAAGATCATAGAGCATTGTGATGAGAAGTGCATCGAGCGTTGTGATGACAAGCCTCATGGAGATTTGTGATGACAAGCGCATGGCTCATTGTGATGACATGGGTCATGGAGAACTGTGCTGACAAAGGCATGGTGCATTTTTATGACAAGGGTCACAGAGTATTGTGATGAAAAGTTCATGGAGCATTGTGGTGACAAAGGTCACAGAGCCTTGTGTGTCAATGGCATGGACCATTGAGATGACAAAGGTGATGAAGCATTGTGATGACTGGAGTCACGGTTCATTGTGATGAGAGGGTTTATGGAGCATTGTGATGACAGGGTTCATGGAGCATATTGATTTCATTTTGATGACAATAGCATGAAGCATTATGATGATGGGCATGGTGCATTGTGATGACACGGTTCATGGAGCATTGAGATGAAAAGGGCCATGGAGCATTGTGATTACAGGTGTCTTGGACCATTGTGATGACAAGGGCATGGAGCATCTTGAATGAGAAGGCCATGGAGCATTCTGATGACATGTCTCATGGAGCTTTGTGATGACAAATGTATGCAGAATTGTGATTACAGAGTTTGGAGCATTGTGATGACAAGTGTCATGGAGTCTTGTGATGACAAGGCAGTGGAAACTTGTGAAGGCAGGTGTCATGGAGCATTGTTATGACAGGGGAAATGGAGCATTGTGATGACAAGGGCATGGAGAATTGGTCTGAAATGTTTCATTGATTATTGTGATGATAGTGGGCATAGAGCATTCTGATGACAAGGGCACAGAACACTATGATACATGGGTCATGGAGGATTGTAATGACAGGGCATGGAGCATTGTGATGAGAAGGGCATCGAGCATTGTGATGACAAGCGTCATGGAGCATTGTGGTGACAAGGGCATGGAGCAATGTGATGAGAGGCTTCATGGAGCATTGTGATGACAATGGCATGGAGCGTTGTGATGCCAAGTGTCATGGAGTTTTGTGATGACACAGGTCATGGAGCATTTTGATTACAAGTTCGTGGTGCGTTGTGATGAGAATGGCAGGGAGTATTGTGCTAACAGGGTAATGGAGCAATTTGGTGAAAATGTCATGGAATATTTTGATGAGAGTAGATATGGAAAATTGTGATGTCAGGGGTCATGGAGCATTGTGCTGAAAATGGTAATGGAGCATTTTGATGACAGGGATTATGGAGCATTGTGATGTCATTGGTCATGGAGCATTTTGATGATAAGTGCATGTAGCATAGTGATGATAGGGGTCATGGAACATTGTGATGACAGGGGTGAGGGAGTATTGTGAAGACTAGCGATGGAACATTGTGATATCAGTGGTAAAAGAACATTTTGATGAGAAGTGCATGGAGCATTGTGATGACAAGGTTTATGGAGCATTGTGATGACAAGGATGTGGAGCATTGTGATGACAAACTCATGGTGCATTGTGATGACATGGGTCAAGGAGCATTGTGCTGAAAAGCACATGGAGAATTGTGATGACAAGTGTCATGGATCATTGTGCTGACAAAGGCATGGTGCATTGCGATGACAAGGGTCACAGAGCATTGTGATGAAAAGGACATGGATCATTGTGATGCAAAATTCATGGAGCCTTGTCATGACAGGGTTCAAGGAGCATGCTGATGACAACTGTCAGCGAGCATTGTGATGACAAGTGTATTGAGCATTGTGATGACAAATGTCATGGAGTATTGTGAATAGAAGGCCATGGATAATTGTGATGATGAGCAACATGGGGCGTTGTTATGACAAGTGTTATGGAACATTGTGATCACAAGGGTTTGGAGCATTGTGATGACAGAGGTCATGGAGCATTTTGATTTCATTTTGATGACAATAGCATGAAGCATTATGATGATGGGCATGGGGCATTGTGATGACACGGTTCATGGAGCATTGAGATGAAAAGGGACATTGAGCATTGTGATTACAGAGGTCTAGGAGAATTGTGATGACAAGGGCATGGAGCATCGTGAATGAGAAGGCCATGGAGCATTCTGAAGACATGCGTCATGGAGCTTTGTGATGACAAGGGCATGGAGCTTTGTGATGCCAAGGGTCATGTAGCTTTGTGATGACAAAGGTCATGGAGCATTTTGATGACAAGCGTGTGGTGAACTGTGTATGAGAAGGGCAGGGATCATTGTGATGAAAGGGTCATGGAGCAATTTGATGAAAATTGTAATGGGACATTTTTATGACAGGGGCTATGGAACATTGTGATGTCAGGGGTCATGGAGTATTATGACGAAAAGGGTCATGGAGCATTTTGATGACAGGGGTCCTGGAACATTGTGATGACAGGGGTGAGGGAGTATTGTAATGAATAGTGATGGAACTTTATGATATCAGTGGTGGGAGAGCATTTTGATGTGAAGTGCATGGAGCATTGTGATGACAAGGTTTATGGAGCACTGTGATGACACGGTTGTGGAGCATTGTGATGACAAGCACATGGCACATTGTGAAGACATGTGTCCTGGAGCATTGTGCTGGCAACCGCATGGAGCATTTTGATGACAAGTGTCATGGAGCATTGTGCTGACAAAGGCATGGAGCATTGTGATGACAAGGGACACAGAGCATTGTGATGAAAATTTCATGGAGCATTGTGGTGACAAAGATCACAGAGCCTTATGTGACGAGGGCATGGACCATTGTGATGAGAAAGGTCATGAATCATTGTGATGACTGGAGTCATGGAGCACTGTGATGACAGGGGGCATGGAGCGTTGTGATGACAAGGGCATGGAGCAATATGATGACAGGGGCATGGAACATTGGTCTGAAAAGTTTCATGGAATATTGTGATGACAGTGCGCAAGGAGCATTGAGATGACAAAGGCATGGAGCATTGTGGAGACAAAGGTAACAGAGCCTTGTGTGATGAGGGCATGGACCATTGTGAGGACAAAGGTCATGAAGCATTGTGATGACTGGAGTCACGGAGCATTGTGATGACAGGGGTCATGGAGCATTGTGATGACAAGGGCATGTAGCATTCTGATGAAAAGGTCCATGGAGCATTGAGATTACAGGGGTTTTTAAGCAATGTGATGACAAGGGCATGGAGCATTGTGATGAGAGGGCAATGGAGCATTCTGATGACATGCGTCATGGAGCTTTTTGATGACAAGGACATGGAGCATTGTGATTACAGGGGTCTTGGAGCATTGTGATGAAAAGTGAATGGATCATTGTGATGAAAAATGCATGTAGCCTTGTCATGACAGGGTACAAGGAGCATACTGATGACAACTGTCAGAGAGCATTGTGATGATAAGTGTATTGAGCATTATGATGACAAAGATCATGGAGCATTGTGATGAGAAGACCATGGAAAATTGTGATGACCAGCGTCATGGGGCAATGTGATGACAAGTGTTATGGAACATTGTGATCAGAAGGGTTTGGTGCATTGTGATGACAGAGGTCATTGAGCATTTTGATTTCATTTTGATGACAATAGCATGAAATATTATAGTGATGGGCACAGTGCATTTTGATGAGAGGGTTCATGGAGCATTGAGATGAAAATGGGCATGGAGCATTGTGATTACAGGGGTGTTGGAGCATTGTGATGACAAGGGCATGGAGCATTGTGATGAGAAGGCCATGGAGCATTCTGATGACATGCGTCATGAAGCTTTGTGATGACAAGGGCATGGAGAATTGTGATTACAGGGGTCATGGAATATTGTGATGACAGGGGTGAGGGAGTATTGTGATGACTAGTGATGGAACATTGTGATATCAGTGGTGAGAAAGCATTTTGAGGAGAAGTGCATGGAGCATTGTGATGAGAAGGTTTATGGAGCATTTTGATGACAAGGATGAGGAGCATTGTGATGACAAGTGCATGGTGCATTGTGATGTCATGGGTTATGCAGCATTGTGCCGACACGTGCTTTGAGCATTGTGATGACAAGGGTCATGGAGCATTGTGCTGACAAAGGCATGGAGCTTTGTGATGACAAGGGTCACAGAGCATTGTGATAAAAATTTCATGGGGAATTGTGGTGACAAAGGTCACAGAGCTTTGTGTGACCAGGTCATGGACCATTGTGATGACAAATGTCATGAAGCATTGTGATGACTGGAGTCACGGAGCATTGTGATAAAAGGGTTCTTGGAGCATTGTGATGAAAAGGGAATGGATCATTGTGATGAAAAAGGCATGGAGCCTTGTCATGACAGGGTTCAAGGAGCATACTGATGACAAGTGTCAGCGAGCATTGTGATGCCAAGTGTATTGAGCATTGTGGTGACAAAGGTCATTGAGCATTGTGATGAGAAGACATTACACAATTGTGATGACGAAGGTCATGGGGCATGTGAAGACAAGTGTTATGGAACATTGTGATCAGAAGGGTTTGGAGCATTGTGATGACAGAGGACATGGAGCATTTTGATTTCATTGTGATGACAATAGCATGAATCATTATGATGATGGGCATGGTGCATTGTGATGACAGCGTTCAAGGAGCATTGAGATGAAAAGTGGCATGGAGAATTGTGATTACAGAGGTCTTGGAGCATTGTGATGACAAGGGTCATGGAGCCTTGTGATGACAAGGCCGTGGAACATTGTGATGGCAAGGGTAATGGAGCAATTTGAATAAAAGGGTCATGGAATATTTTGATGACAGGGGTTATGGAACATTGTGAAGTCAGGGTTCATGAAGCATTGTGATGAAATGGGTCATGGAGCATTTTGTGACAGGGGTATGGAACATTGTATTGACAGGGTTGAGCGAGTATTGTGATGACTAGTGATGGAAGATTGTGATATATGTGGTGAGAGACCATTTTGATGAGAAGTGCATTGAGCATTGTGATGACAAGTTTTATGGAGCATAGCGATGAAAAGGATGTGGAGCATTGTGATGAAAAGAGCATGGCACATTGTGATGACATATGTCATGGAGCATTGTGCTGACAAGTGCATGGAGCATTTTGATGACAAGTGTCATGGAGCATTCTGCTGACAAAGGCATTGAGCATTGTGATGACAAGGGACACAGAGCATTGTGATGAAAATTTCATGGAGCATTGTGGTGACAAAGATCACAGAGCCTTGTGTGACGAGGGCATGGACCATTGTGATGAGAAAGGTCATGAATCATTGTGATGACTGGAGTCACGGGGCACTGTGATGACAGGGGTCATGGAGCATTGTGATGACAAGGGCATGGTGCAATATGATGACAGTGGCATGGAATATTGGTCAGACAAGTTTCATGAATTATTGTGATGACAGTGCGCATGGAGAATTGAGATGACAAGGGCATGGAACGTTGTGATGGCAAGGTCATGGAATATTGTGAAGAAATGTGTCAGGGAGCATTGTGATGACATAGGTCATTGTCCATTGTGATGACAATGGCATGGAGCATTGTGATACCAAGTGTCATGGAGGATAGTGATGACAAAGGTAATGGAGCATTTTGATGAAAAGTGCTTGGAACATTGTGATGACAAGGGTCATGGAGCAATGGGATGACAATGGCATGGAGCATTCTGATGAAAAGGTGCATGGAGCATTGAGATTACAGGGGTTTTGAAGCAATGTGATGACAAGGGCATGGAGCATTGTAATTAGAAGGCAATGGAGCATTCTGATGACATGCGTCATGGAGCTTTGTGATGACAAGGACATGGAACATTGTGATTACAGGGGTCTTGGAGCATTGTGATGAAAAGGGAATGGATCATTGTGATGAAAAATGCATGGAGCCTTGTCATGACAGGGTTCAAGGAGCATACTGATGACAACTGTCAGGGAGCATAGTGATGATAAGTGTATAGAGCATTGTGATGACAAAGATCATGGAGCATTGTGATGAGAAGACCATGGATAATTGTGATGACCAGCGTCATGGGGCATTGTGATAACAATTGTGATGGAACACTGTGATAAGAAGGGTTTGGTGCATTGTGATGACAGAGGTCATGGAGCAATTTGAATAAAAGCGTCATGGAATATTTTGATGACAGGGGTTATGTTACATTGTGATGTCAGGGGTCATGAAGCATTGTGATGAAATTGGTCATGGAGCATTTTGTGACAGGCGTTATGGAACATTGTGATGTCAGGGGTCATGGAGCATTGTGATGAAAAGGGCATGGCACATTTTGATGACATGTGTCATGGAGTATTGTGCTGACAAGCGCAGGGAGCATTTTGATGACAAGTGTCATGGAGCATTGTGCTGACAAAGGCATGGAGCAATGCGATGACAAGGGACACAGAGCATTGTGATGAAAATGTCATGGAGCATTGTGGTGAAAAAGATCACAGAGCCTTGTGTGACGAGGGCATGGACCATAGTGATGAGAAAGGTCATGAATCATTGTGATGACTGGAGTCACGGAGAACTGTGATGACAGGGGTCATGGAGCATTGTGATGACAAGGGCATGGAGCATTCTGATGAAAAGGTGCATGGAGCATTGAGATTACAGGGGTTTTGAAACAATGTGATTACAAGGGCATGGAGCATTGTGATGAGAAGGCAATGGAGCATTCTGATGACATGCGTCATGGAGCTTTGTGATGACAACTACATGGAGCATTGTGATTACACGGGTCTTAGAGCATTGTGATGAAAAGGGAATGGATCATTGTGATGAAAAAGGCATGTAGCCTGGTCATGACAGCGTTCAAGGAGAATACTGATGACAAGTGTCAGCGAGCATTGTGATGCCAAGTGTATTGAGCATTGTGTTGACAACGATCATGGAGCACTGTGATGAGAAGACCCTGCATAATTGTGATGACGAGCGTCATGGGGCATGTGATGACAAGTGTTATGGAAAATTTTGATCAGAAGGGTTTGGAGCATTGTGATGACAGAGGACATGGAGCATTTTGATTTCATTTTGATGACAATAGCATGAAGCATTATGATGATGGACATGGTGCATTGTGATGACAGTATTCATGGAGCATTGAGATGAAAAGTGGCATGGAGAATTGTGATTACAGAGGTCTTGGAGCATTGTGATGACTAGGGTCA